>NC_084551.2:20942500-21200000 GCF_033978685.3 Nerophis lumbriciformis
TGTGCAACCGCAACAGGGATGAGATCACGGTAATCTAATTGGACACTCAGTGCCCACAAATGCCATGGCACAACTATTTTGGAACTGATAAGTGGATAATGTTAAACCTTTTTTATGACTCAACTATTATAAGTAAACAAATAATAAGACAAACATGTTTTAGGTGACTCAACATTCACAGTATAAATACAATTTTAACACATATATTAGTACTGTAAATTTTGTAAACAATGAACAATTTTTTTATTTATTGTCAGCACAGTGAAACAGGGGTTAATAAGTGTGCCTCACAATACAAAGGTCCTGGGTTTGATTCTGGGCTCGGGATCTTTCTGTATGGAGTTTGCATGTTCTCCCTGTGACTGTGTGGGTTCCCTCCGGGTACTCCGGCTTCCTCCCACCTCCAAAGACATGCACCAGGGGATAGGTTGATTGGCAACACTAAATTGGCCCTAGTGTGTGAATGTGAGTGTGAATGTTGTCTGTCTATCTGTGTTGGCCCTGCGATGAGGCGGCGACTTGTCCAGGGTGTATCCCGCCTACCGTCCGAATGCAGCTGAGATAGGCTCCAGCACCCCCCGCGACTCAAAAAAGGACAGGCGGTTTAGCTTGGTTCCAGGTTCGATCCCCGCTTCCGCCATCCTAGTCACTGCCGTCGTGTCCTTGGGCAAGACACTTTACCCACCTGCTCCCAGTGCCACCCACACTGGTTTAAATGTAACTTAGATATTGAATTTCACTATGTAAAAGCGCTTTGAGTCACTAGAGAAAAGCGCTATATAAATATAATTCACTTCACTTCACACTTCACAAATGGATGTTTTGCCTTCAAACATTCCATGCTATTTATCAAAATTCAAAAGTGGAGCCCACCCCTCCATATTGTACCATGTCTGTTTTCTCATCACACATAGGGAGAGTGAAAACACTTTTAGAGACGATATATATATATACCTGCTCAGTGGCCTTGTGGTTAGGTCATGAGTTCAAAGACTATAAGACCTCCCTGCTTGGCATTAAGCATCAAGGGTTGGAATTGGGGGTTAAATCACCAAAATGACTCCCGGGCGTGGCCAACACGGCTGCTCACTGTTTCCCTCACCTCCCAGGGGGTGAACAAGGGGATGGGTCAAATGCAGAGGACAATCATTGGTACTTTAACTTTTAACTGTCCAATTGTAGAAGTAAGTCTGCCACCCCGAAATCAAACAAGACATGGCGCAAGACTACACGCCAGGCTTAAAGGGGAACATTATCACCAGACCTATGTAAGCGTCAATATATACCTTGATGTTGCAGAAAAAAGACCATATATTTTTTTAACCGATTTCCGAAATCTAAATGGGTGAATTTTGGCGAATTAAACGCCTTTCTATTATTCGCTCTCGGAGCAACAACGTGACGTCACATCGGGAAGCAATCCGCCATTTTCTCAAACACATTACAAACATCGAATCAAATCAGCTCTGTTATTTTCCGTTTTTTCGACTGTTTTCCGTACCTTGTCATGCCTCGTCGGTGTGTTGTCGGAGGGTGTAACAACACAAACAGGGACGGATTCAAGTTGCACCAGTGGCCCAAAGATGCGAAAGTGGCAAGAAATTGGAAATACGAGGGTGTGGGGAAAGCCGACGAAAATGGTCAGTCGTTTGTTCCGCACACTTTACCGACGAAAGCTATGCTACGACAGAGATGGCAAGAATGTGTGGATATCCTGCGACACTCAAAGCAGATGCATTTCCAACGATAAAGTCAAAGAAATCTGCCGCCAGACCCCCATTGAATCTGCCGGAGTGTGTGAGCTATTCAGGGACAAAGGACCTCGGTAGCACGGCAAGCAATGGCGGCAGTTTGTTCCCGCAGACGAGCGAGCTAAACCCCCTGGATGTCTTGGCTCACACCGTCCCTTATGCCACCGAAGGTGATCAAGAGAAGAATATCGACCCTAGCTTCCCTGGCCTGCTGACATCAACTCCAAAACTGGACAGATCAGCTTTCAGGAAAAGAGAGCGGATGAGGGTATGTCTACAGAATATATTAATTGATGAAAACTTTATTCATTACTCGCGGTTTTATGTAAATTATTATACATAAACTGTGTTTACCAATAATTTAGCTTAAAAACATTACAACACTTAAAAACAAACACATACCAATCGTTGGTTAGAAGGCGATCGCCGAATTCGTCCTCGCTTTCTCCCGTGTCGCTGGCTGTCGTGTCGGTTTCGTCGGTTTCGCTTGCATACGGTTCAAACCGATGTGGCTCAATAGCTTCAGTTTCTTCTTCAATTTCGCTTAAGCCGCTGAAATCCGAGTCTGAATCCGAGCTAATGTCGCTATACCTTGCTGTTCTATCCGCCATGTTTGTTTGTATTGGCATCACTATGTGATGTCACAGGAAAATGGACGGGTCTATATAACGATGGTTAAAATCAGGCACTTTGAAGCTTTTTTTAGGGTTATTGCGTGATGGATAAATTTTTGAAAAAACTTCGAAAAATAAAGTAAGCCACTGGGAACTGATTCTTAATGGTTTTAACCCTTCTGAAATTGTGATAATGTTCCCCTTTAAAGGGTCAAAATAAATTTGGCAAAACACTTCATTGAAAACAACATCATCTTTGTATAAACTCACACTAACATAGCATAACATAACAGCAGCAAAGTTAGTGGTAACACAATCGAATGTAGACCAACTGTGACTAATTTGATCTAGTGTTAAAAGATATTGACACCATTCCCTAGAAAAATATGTAACGGTTTCTGGTTTCATTTTGCAGTTGGAACCTTAACAAAGTCTTCCAGGCGTCTGTGTTTGTTTACAGGGTTTGGTTTTAACCTCGCACCTATCGCCATCTAGCGGCGACAATGCACACTTGACAATCTGTGCGCTCGATCACCTCTGGGATCGACTTAGCTGGTCTTTAACGACCGACTGTCAACAATGGAGGAAGCCAACACTCGACAGGTTTCCGTGGAAGGATACGACACAAAATGCATTTTTTGCAAGATTGTCAACAACGAAATGGGCACGGAACTTCTCCACTGTGTGAGCAAGCTGTAATAACATAGTATAGCTACCACGCCGGCAGACACTTACCACACCTATTTCATCTTTGTCAATCTTTATTATGTTTACTCGACGGTCTGTAAGTAATATGATGATCTTGTTATTTCAAGGGGTTTGATTGTGCATCAGTTTAGTTTAGTCTTTATTTGAAGGGACAATGCAACAGAAACATTTAAGCTCAAAGACAGATATATTATGTACCAGATTATAGCTAAATAGCTAATTTCCATCTGCAGTCCCTGGCTACCTAAATTAAAGGGATACAAAAATCCATCTATCCATCCATTTTCTACCGCTTATTCCCTTCGGGGTCGCGGGGTGTGCTGGAGCCTATCTCAGCTACAATCGGGCGGAAGGCGGGGTACACCCTGGACAAGTCGCTACCTCATCGCAGGGCCAACACAGATAGACAGACAACATTCACACTCACATTCACACACTAGGACCAATTTAGTGTTGCCAATCAACCTATCCCCAGGTGCATGTCTTTGGAGGTGGGAGGAAGCCGGAGTACCCGGAGGGAACCCACGCAGTCACGGGGAGAACATGCAAACTCCACACAGAAAAATCCCGAGCCCGGGATTGAACTCAGGACTACTCAGGACCTTTGTATTGTGAGGCAGACGCACTAACCCCTCTGGCACCGTGCTGCCCGGATACAAAAATCCATCCATCCATCCATCCATTTTCTACCGCTTATTCCCTTCGGGGTCGTGGGGGGCGCTGGAACCTATCTCAGCTACAATCGGGCAGAAGGCGGGGTACACCCTGGACAAGTTGCCACCTCATCGCAGGGCAATACAAAAATCATGCAAGAAAATTATAACAATAAAATCATACTATAGCATGTAATCAAATTAAGAAAAGTCATAAAATGCCCTGACAACAGTGACCATCTCTGTTTAGTTATCAAGTTAGCGTTTAAAGGACTGTCCCTTGTACATTTGTGGTTAAAATGTTGTACTGTCATCGTTGCATTCAACTTAATGTCTATTATTCACCACAGGATGAAGAGATTTCATGTTTTCGAGACATCAAACCTGGAGCTCCGCACCATTACCTGGTGGTTCCTACTAAACATGTTGGCAACTGCAAATCACTCAGCAAAGAACATGTGCCTTTAGGTGAGTGGAACTTGACATCTTTGTATGCAACGTTGTTGTTTGAGTTTGAGTTTATTTCAAACATGCGAGCATACAACATGATACATCACAATTTCCAGTCTCTATTCAACATGTTCAAAAAGGAGTAGGAAGAAGCAGAGCTTATTTAATCCTACCCCTTTTCTTTTACATAACAGTTGCTAAACCTTTGTCCTCTTTCTGTTCTCAATTTATTCACAATATACTCCATAAGTAATCACAGTAAAAATAAATAAATAATACTCGGTGAAGTAAGTTACATTTCATATAGTGAGATGAGTAAGATTATTTTGAAAATGAATGGATGGATGACATTAATTCAGAATGTTTAACATGGTTCTTCTTCTTTGTACTTTGTAAACACTTTAAGTTTGAAGAGTTTCTTGAAGTGGATCATATTAGTACATTGTTTGATTTCTTTGCTTAATCCATTCCATAATTGAATTCCACATACTGATATACTGAAGGTTTTAAGTGTTTTACGTGCATACAAATGTTTCAAATTTTCACATAGATGCAAATCATGAGACATATTTGTTGTGATATGCAGTAAGACGCATGGTGGAGTTAGGAAAGGAGACCCTGCAGAAGAACAATGTGACAGATCTCAGTGACGTCAGGTGAGCTAAGTTATCATCTATTCCAGTGTTTTTAATTTAATAATAATAATCCACAAATGTGTCGTTGTTGAGTGTCTGCGCTGTCTAGAGCTCGGCAGAGTAACCATGTAATACTCTTCCATATCAGTAGGTGGCAGCAGGTAGCTAATTGTTTTGTAGATGTTTGTCGTGATCACAATATGCAGACGACAGCGAGAGGCAGTGCGCAGGTTAAAAGGTATCTAACGCTTAAACCAAAAATAAACAAAAGACGAGTGCCGCTAAGAAAAGCCATTGAAGCTTAGGGATGGCTATGCAAAATGAAACTAAAACTGAACTGGCTGCAAAGTAAACAAAAACAGAATGCTGGACGACAGCAAAGACTTAGAGCATGTGGAGCAGATGGCGTCCACAAAGTACATCCGTACATGACATGACAATCAACAATGTCCCCACAAAGAAGGATAGCGTCCACACAACTTAAATAGTCTTGATTGCGAAAACAAAGCAGGTGCAGGAAATAGCGTTCAGGGAAGAAAATGAAACTGCTACAGGAAAATACCAACAAAACAAAAAAGCCACCAAAATAGGAGCGCAAGACAAAAACTGAAACACTACACACAGGAAAACACCAAAAACTTCAAAATAAGTTACGCGGTGATGTGACAGGTCGGGACAGCACACCTACTTTGAGACAAGAGCTATAGTGATGCTTGGTTGGTTATGGTTTGAATTCATATCCAACAATTGCGAGAACGACTTTTTATTGTCAATATCGGCTGCTGAGTTTCATTTTTTTTATGTTTTCTGCTGCTCGTGTGCCTGGGGATTTTTTCAATGAAAAAAATGTGCCTTGGCTCAGAAAAGGTTGAAAAACACTGATCTATTCCACGTACCCTATGGGTTTTTGTAAGAACATTGTACGTAGTTAATACTATTAACTTAATACAGCATAAGGAAAAGTAAATAATTCAACTCCCCATAACGCTTAATAGTTTGGTATCCATGAAGCTGTTTTGATGAACTACGAGTCGTAGTCTACGACTAGCATGTTAGCTAGAAATATTTTATAAAACTTTATTTATTAATTTTAAATAGGGACTTTAGAAAACCTTGTTGAAGCAGGAAGTTGGGGGTACGAGGCACGTACAGACGGAAGTTGTGGGTGATGTCAAGTTTTCAAAGTTAAATACCTCCCAGACCCCGAGGGACAAACATACAGTGGGAAATTATGCATTTTGTCTTCTTTCTCTGTGGCACAAACAGTAATAATACCGTCAAACCTCGATTTACACACTTAATTTGCGACAGAATTCTGTTAATTAAATGTTCGCAAAGTGAAGCAAACATTTTTAATGAACGTCAGTAGAATTAGTATGTTCTAGCCCTGCAATAAATTTGTATTTACCTTGTTTTTATAGGTTTAATAAAAAAGAATACGGGGTGAAGAAATAATTTATTTTAAAAAAAAATTACGCTAAAATAATCACATAATGTTATTGTTCAGTCCCCAAACTTTTTGACTCGGGGGCCGCATTGGGTTAAAAAAAATTGGCTGGGGACCGGGCTGTATATATTTATATATATATATATATATATATATATATATATATATATATATATATATTAGATATATATTAGATATGATCTAAACCAGTGAAGGGGTGTGCTTGTGATGCCAATACTGTGCAATCTATGGAGGAGGACAATGTGTGAAATTGTGTCAAAGGCTGCAGTGAGATCTAAGAGGATTAGGATAGTGAGAAGACCAGAATCAGCTGCCAGGAGGAGATAGTTTGTGATTTTTACTAGTGCTGTTTCAGTGCTGTGCAGGGGGCGGAAACCAGACTGGAATTGTTCATATAGGTTATTTAACTGTAGGTGGGAGTGAAGTTGGGAGGAGACAGTTTTTTCAAAATGTTTTGAGATGAATGGCAGATTTGAAATTGGACGAAGATTATTAAAATTATTTGGATCTGAGCCTGGTTTTTTCAAAATTGGTGTTATGGCTGCTGTTTTGAAAGCAGAGGGAACAATTCCAGTAGTGAGAGAAGAATGGAAGATATTGATATGATATGATTTGCCTCAGTGGCTAGAAGACCCAGAGAGTAACAAGCGGCAGAACATTTATTAGAAAGGACACATTTGAAAAAAATAATGATAAAAAAAACAACTTCCCATAGTTTGGGAATCCCTGGACTAAAGGTTTGTGTGTGCTAAAACACATGGAAGCTTGATAGTGGCCGCAAAGCTGATCAACTAAGGCCCCTGTTTACCCCCTAAGGTTATCCAGGGTAAATCCCACCTAACCTTATCCTTGCCCACACACACACAATGGTCGTTTAAGACCCCCCCTCCCCCCCTCCGTCAGACGGCGCACCGCGACCTAATACGCATGCGCGGAAAATGCGCACGTCATAGTCACCTCCAGTGTTGCTTTGTGTGCAAATTCTTAAATTTAACTTATCTGAACAATATCCAGTGTTGTGGTATTTCAATTAATTGGAATCCAGTGTGCTGTGGGGCCCTATTGTAGTGAATCACACCTGAGCCATCATAAATTAATCAAATCTTTATTGGACATGTGAAAGTAAACAATGTGATAAAGAACATTTGACAACAATCAATCTAGGGATCTAGATATCTGGTCAGGACACTCCTCACTCTTTTGCCTTCACCTTCATTGTCCATTAGTTTTTGGTGACTTTATATACTCTGGACCTAGACGTTGAGTCCGTGAAATATATGGCGGACAATAACTGATACAGTCTGCTTTGCCAGTCCAAAAGCATTCGCCGTTTTGCCTCGACGGTCAGTTAATACAAAGCACACGCTCCCTTTTTATCACATCCATGGGAGTCCGCATTCTCGTTGACTCTCCTTTAAGGCTGCAGCTAACGATTATTTTTCTATCGATTAATCTATAGATTATTTTTTCGGTTAATCGGTTAATCTATAGATTATTTTTTTCGATTAATCTATAGATTATTTTTCCTTTTACCGATTATTTTTTTATTTAAAATGAAGATGAAAAAATAAATGTAGGCCAGTTTTTTCAAAAGGCATGACTTTTATTTACAAAAAAAGTATGGCCACTCAGTCAACATTGACAACAACATGACAAAATATTCTGTAACAATGTAAACATTTAAAACTTTTAACATTTAACACAATTAAAAGTAGCTTATTTGCTTTTTAATGTGCAAATATAAAAGTAAACATCCAGTGCAAATCTTAATATTCTGCAATAGTATAAGCATTTCTAAAGTAAAAGTATTGCTTATTTTGCTTTAAAATGTGCAAAAATAAAGATAAACATCCAATACAAAAAAGTGCAAAACGAAATATTCTGTAACAGTGTAAACATTTCAACAAAAGTAAAAGTATTGCTTATTTTGCTTAATAACACAACAATGATAGTATGATTAAAGTGAAACTTAATTGTTGGTTTGTACATAGTATACGTAACTGTTAATGTTGTAAAAGGTATTTGCACAACTAATTAACGTTAGCGTTAAAGAGGAGCGCGTCTTTGTAAACACTGAACAGGCAGGCCAAACGCACCTCTCAGAGCGAAACAGTGTTTTAGTTTATGAATTTACAACGCAGATACAAATGACACATTCATGTTTTTGTGTAATGATGACAACGTATACTCACGCGGACGATTGACTAGTTGATGGTGATGGCAAGAACGCTGTCGGGTGTTTTCTTTTCAAATGTTCGTTCATAGCCGTTGTGCTGCTATGATAGGCCATTTCCGCTCGACACAGTGTGCATACAACAACTGTCAAGTGTTTTGCTTTTTTCGCTGTGCTTATCCCACACTTGAAGGGATGTACCAATGCTGAATGTGGCTTCTGGATTTCCCTCAAAAGACCAGACCGTAGTTACTTTTTCCTTTTATTTTCCTTTAGTTTGCAACAGTTTTTCCAACGAAGAAACAGCTTCTTTTTTCTTCTTTAGTCTTTTTAGCAGTCTTTAGCAGTGTTAGTAGACTTTAGTTTCTTTAGCTGTCATTAGCTGTCATTAGCTGTCTTTAGTAGCCTTTAGTGGCCTTGAGCTTCTTTAGTAGGTGAAAAACCTTTAAGGACAAAACACCACAAGATTAACATGCTGTAAAAAAAATCAATCAATTATCAATCCCATAATTTACAATTATTAATTAGGCTATCAAACTCTTAACCATTAAACAAGTGCAAGAAAATGGACACATCTTTTCCCTTTAAGTTAAAACAGATTTTAAATAAATTGTCTCAACATAAATGCACCAAGATACATATAAAATACATTTAAACCCAGAAACACAATAGATAAATGCAACAGAAAACCCAATATGCAAATACATAAATACCTAACCAATTAACCACCTATTTAGATACATATTTAAAATCCATATTCAATATAAATATATTATTAATTTAGCAGTGAAACACTCAATCTTAAACGCTGTCTACTGGTAGAAAAATGCCCCTTTTTCTATGCCATCACCAGCAGCCAATGATCCAACACAGTTAAATCCAACACTTTAAATTGAGCGACTTCACCCTCCTGATGAAGCAAACTCTCCAGCGCAACAGGTGCGCCACACCCACAAAGAGAAATATTAAATCTTACATACTTTTGGCACAACTCTGGGTTATCTGTAATGAACTAAACCTTTTTCCACTCTGCGCTGGCGTCTTTTGTACTCCTTGATTTGACAAAGCTGTCTAATTACCGGGCTCGCGCACCAGCAGATGAGACTGGAGCGCGCCGCGTTATACCTGCGCGTGAACGTAAACTGATCGGCTCTGATTTTATAAGCCGACTGGCCGAAATAATGCCGAATTATATACATTTCCTGGGGTTGCCTAGGTGAATAGGGATGCGGATGTGCTCTAAGATAAAATATAATTTTATTAAGTGGGGTTTGGCTGGTTGCTAAACAGCCACGGTTGCGAGCTCGCACGTCAGCTGACGAGACAGCTGTTCGCCGCTACAACATTATTAGGCCGTTTATTGAAATACTCCCACACTTTTGACGACTTTTGGCATGCTTTTTTTCCCCTCGCTCGCATCATTTGCTTTGCGCTCCGCCATGACGGCAGTGTGACGTAAATATGCGACGCGTCGACGCATAAAAACGGTGTCGATGTATTTACGTAACCGATTATGTCGACGCGTCGTTTCAGCCTTACTCTCCTTCGACAAATGGACAAAGTTTTACGCTAAGTAGAATCACAGCTGACCTCGACATTCGAAAGTTCTCTTTCCGTCTGAGAAGTGTTGTATCCCAAATAGCTGCAATCACTTTCTCTTAAGGTACATGCCTGTACATGTAGAAGAAGGAGAAACACGGCATGTCTGGATGACTCGCCTCTATATTTCCAGTGGTTAGCTCCGAGTTACGAAACCGCTTTATTATGAAGCTGGCTGTGGCGTGTTCTTTCTGACGTCACTTTCTGTGTGGGGTGCGGTCTGTCTGGCGTCACTTCCTCTCCGAACTATGTTTGTAAACGATCATTGAGTCCATACAAAGCTAAGAGCCGGAGATTCAAGAAATACACGGCACACTTACCCGTGTAAAAATTTGTCCGAGGAGGGGAACCTTAAACGCTGGTTTAGTGTGGCTGAAACGGGGCTTAGACTAAATAATTATTTGTTTAAGGGGTTATCTGGCTTAGTGTAGACATAGCCTAAACCTGTGTGCAGAGGATTACGTTTCTTAAATGAGCGCAATCAACTTAAAAAGTTAAAGTTAAAGTACCAATGATTGTCACACACACACTAGGTGTGGCAAAATTATTCTCTGCATTTGACCCATCACCCTTGATCACCCCCTGGGAGGTGACGGGAGCAGTGGGCAGCAGTGGTGGCCGTGCCTGGGAATCATTTTTTGGCGATTTAACCCCTAATTCCAACCCTTGATGCTGAGTGCCAAGCAGGGAGGTAATGGGTCTCATTTTTATAGTCTTTGGTATGAATCGGCCAGGGTTTGAACTCACAACCTACCGATCTCAGGGCGGACACTCTAACCACTAGGCCGCTGAGTAGGTTAGCGTCTCCGTCTTCATGTATATGCAGAATAAATGCTGATGCTGGAAGAAGAAGATGCAAATACAGTCAATTAGCACATGCAGTGTGATTTATCAAGACTGAAACTGTTCTGCGGTCTCTGTTTTATGTCTGTACTTTTAGCACGTCTAGAATATGCATGCAAACGTGTGTAGTTTCTCACAGCATAGAGAGACAATCAAAAGAGAGAATATTTGGTGTGTGTGCGTGATAACATATTTGGGCTGTCAAATATAAAAAATATTACACACATTGTCTTTTTAGCTATGACATTTTATAATTTAGTAGCTGCTGGATGACCTAAAGGGCTGATTAAAAAAAATAACTGATTTGTTTTGGTGTTTGCTGGTGTTTTTTCTTTTGTAATGATGTTCCTTTTTTTCCATAAAAATAGTAATTCAAAAACGTTTCAATATTAATTAATTTCTTGCGTCTGGATCATTCACACCATCACAACATCGCAGTCCCTCCCAGAGCGCACCTTCGGCGTGCTAAAAGTAGTATCTGTTGTCGAGCTTGTACTTTAATATTGCCTATAAACAGATCTTAAGTACATAACATATTATATATGTGTGCTGCATGTCCACAACATGACAAAACGCCACAGGTTGGACCTTATGATGCCATAACAGTGGAAGGAAATGAATGTATCAGTGGTGACAGACAGTTTGCAAGCAAAACCCCCATTTAAAGAAGGCGGTTTGCTCCACTTTTGCATTTACTGCATGGCCACTTGAGAGCCCCCAAATGCTGTAGCGTCAGTTGTCTAACCCTTACTGATAAGCCTGAGAATAACTAATAACATTGTCGCCATTCATTCACCAGCAAGCTATTTTTAATGTTTCCACATTAAGAATACTTTTCTGCTTCTCTTATAATTGAAGGTCTTTGCTTTGTTAAAAATGAGTCACTGCTTTTGCTACATCAGCTGCATTTATTGTGTTTTTGTCATTACGAATACTACAGATGGTAGATTTCATTCTCATTCTCATGTTTAGCTATTATTTCCTTATTTTTTTCCCAACAGTAATAAGGTGAGGTTTCTTAATAGCGTTATCACTTTCACTTTCTTGGTAGTCATGCTAGTGTAAAAGATTGTGAACTGAAGCAAGAATGACAGCCTTTGTGATAAAGGTTGTAAAATGTTGATTACTTAAAATATATGTTGTCATTAAGCCGATAAATCCCATGTTTTTTCTCCGCAGGTTTGGTTTCCATTGGCCCCCATTCTGTTCAGTCACACATCTACATCTTCATGTTCTGGCACCTGTAAGCCAGTTGGGCTTCATATCTCGCCAAATCTACAGACTAAATTCCTATTGGTTTATTACAGTAAGTTATTCCCTGCACTAATATGTAATAGTACATTTACGCTGATCTAATTTCCTTCTAAATAATGATTTGAGAAGAGCTCTATTTGCCACATAGTATTCACAGTGCCACTAAAGCTGTTTTTAAACTTTATTATTACTAGGGCTGTCAAAGTTAACGTGTTAACTCATGTGATTAATCACAAAACATGAATGCATTAATCATGTATGAACACAGAGTAATTTTCACATTTATTTTCACCGCACATGCTTTTGCGGATGGTTAGGGAGAGCAGGTTGCTTTTCAGTCAAGTTCACATGAATAGGTACCGGTAGTTAGGTTACTGAATGGTTCATATAATTTACTGGATATGTGATCGATTATGTGTCATTCATCAATCAATCAGGTTTAAGATTTGTATTTGTAATCCTCTTCCTTATTGTTTAGGGCTACAGAAAGCCTTGGGATACATTTTAAACTAATTAATGATGTGCATTTAAGTAAAACATTGTAAAAAAATGTTTTTAGGTAGGTTGTGAGTTCAAACCCCGGCCAAGTCATACCAAAGACTATAAAAATGGGACCCATTACCTCCCTGCTTGGCACTCAGCATCAAGGGTTGGAATTGGGGGTTAAATCACCAAAAATGATTCCCGGGCGCGGCACCGCTGCTGCCCACTGCTCCCCTCACCTCCCAGGGGGTGAATAAGGGGATGGGTCAAATGCAGAGGACACATTTCACCACACCTAGTGTGTGTGTGACAATCATTGGTACTTTAACTTAACTTATGCATTTGAGTTAAAATATCTTTTTTAATATTTTTTTAAAGTTAATCTAAATCATGCACGCAAGTAATTTTACTGTGATCAATTAACATGCAAAAGGGTGATTAAACTGATTAAAAATGGAACCCTTTGACAGCACTAATTACTACTATACATGGTTAATGTTTTACAGGCTGACCAACTGATAGAGCTTCTCAATTCCAAACAGGAAACCAACTGATTACGTATGCTGGGTCCAATTTTGCATCGACAGTTTGAGGTGACTCAGAGATCTGTGGTTCCATTTCAAATGTCACGTTTGATGCTGCAGATGATTTTAATGGTAACAAATAATCATAGATTACTTTTGTAAATATTTCCATATCTACCAACAAGCACTATAACATTTGAAGTTGGAATTAACTTTAAAACAGGTATGAAAATGTTGATATTCGATGAAAGTACTGTTGTACTGAAAGAAAAGATGCTTGAATCAATGACACTTTATCATGACTTGCAGGAACATACAAAGACTACCTCAGCTATGTCGCATCATTACTGCTGGGGTATTTAGTAACGTTGGAAACAAGAGTTGCAGCGTCAAGTAGCATCTGCATGAACTATTAATAAGTCTTCTTTTAAGTGATAACATGAAAGTAATCCTGACACTGGAAATTAAGTATGCCAAAGGATCCATGCAAGTATTCGTCTAGCTTGGTAATATATCTGGATGTGACATTTGATTATACTGACAAAGTGATTGGTTGTGTCGTGTTAATGGAATGTAAAGACAGGGATAATACAGTCATCTCTCGCCACATCGCGCGTCAAACATTGTAGCTTCACCACATCACTCATTTTTATTTTTTATTTTAAAGCATACACTTTTGTCCTAAATTAAGCATTTTCAAGCATAAAATGGTTACAGTAGTATTGGCCACAAGAGGAGACCAAACCAAGCTGTTCAGTAATGTGGCCACCAGAGGTGGGTAGAGTAGCCAGAATTTGTACTCAAGTAAGAGTACTGTTACTTTAGAGATTTAATACTCAAGTAAAAGTAAGGAGTAGTCACCCAAATATTTACTTGAGTAAAAGTAAAAAGTATGTTGTGAAAAAACTACTCAAGTACTGAGTAACTAATGAGTAACATACACACACATATCATATATACATATATATATATATATATATATATATATATATATATATATATATATATATATATATATATATATATATATATATATATATACATACATTGATATATACAGTATATCATTTATATTTATTTATTTTGCCGTTTTTGTTTACATGTTAAAGGTGTTTTAATGAATATACATGCATGTTTAACACATATAGATTCCTTTCTTTCATGAAGACAAGAATATAAGTTGGTGTATTACCTGATTCTGATGACTTGCATTGATTGGAATCAGACAGTAGTGATGATAACGTCCACATTTTCGAATGGAAGAGAAAAAAAAGTCTTCCTTTCTGTCCAATACCACATGAAAGTGGTTGATTTTTGGCATCTTATTTGTCCAGCTTCCATATTCGTTTTTGTACACTTTACAAGAAATACATTGGCGGCAAACGCCGTAGCTTGCTAGCTTGTTTGCGCTGGCTTTCGGAGACTCTTATTTTGAAAGCGCAGGCGCGATGGAGCGGCACTTTTATTGTGAAGACAGGAATTGTGCAGTCAGTCTTTAGGCTTTTGACGGGAAGTACGGTTGAAATAAAAAAAGGGTCTTTTTTCCTTCACATTTTTGATTGATTGCTTGGAACTATTATTAGTAGATTGCACAGTACAGTACATATTCCGTACAATTGACCACTAAATGGTAAGACCCGAATAAGTTTTTCAACTTGTTTAAGTCAGGTCATGTGACCCCTGGCTCTGTTTGATTGGTCCAACGTCACCAGTGACTGCATCTGATTGGTGGAACGGAGTGAACGTCACCAGTGACTGTATTTGTTGAAATGCAGGCACTATGAAGGTCTGTCTGACAAACCAAAACAAACAAAGCGTGCATTAACAGATCGATAAAAATTAGTAGCGAGTAGCGAGCTGAATGTAGATAAAAGTAGCGGAGTAAAAGTAGCGGAGTAAAAGTAGCGTTTCTTCTCTATAAATATACTCAAGTAAAAGTAAAAGTATGTTGCATTAAAACTACTCTTAGAAGTACAATTTATCCCAAAAGTTACTCAAGTAGATGTAACGGAGTAAATGTAGCGCGTTACTACCCACCTCTGGTGGCCACTAATTGGCTCACCCCCAGGCAGCAATATACTATTGGATTAAAATAGTGTAAAGGGTGTCTAGAGAACTCTCATAATGTTGAAAAATGTATTTCGAAGTTATTTAGAACTGTTTTTATGTTTTATCTATGAACATCTTTGATTCATATGAATGATTCCTACTTTGCGGAAATTCGTTGTATTGGCAGTCATGTCCGGAACCATTTATCACCGATAAACGAAAGACAACTGTACTCTCTAATCTGTGTCAATGTATGCACTTTAAGAAACATTAATATAAGGTTTCTTCTTTGTGATTAAATATTAAACAAACTCTTTCTGTTGGTCATTACTTTATTGCCTGCACTCACAATCATGAAAAAAACACAGCATAAATGTACTTTACTTTATTTATTCAGTCATATTGTGGATGTGTATCCATCAAACTCCTAGTGCAGATATTGTGTTGTTATAAAGCATATTTAAAAATGTGTTTTATAAATAAGTTGTATGAAGTCTATCCTACAGCACCATTTTTGCAACTTTATATAAAATAAAATGTTTACTCATCCCCATCATTGCTAAAACATGAGGAACACATGCATGGCAAATAAGAATTGGCTCTTCACTGCTTCTACAATATATAAAGCAGTGTTGGTGTCATCTAATGCAGTGGTCCCCAACCTTTTTTGCACCACGGACCGGTGTAATGTAGGCATTATTTTCATGGACCGGCTTTCCACTTGTGCCAGATAAATACAGCAAAAATAAGTGCATGAAAAATACAACTCACTTTAACGCTGAATTAGTGGGAGCTCTGGGCTTGTTTCTTTGCAAAGAGATGGAAATCAGCCTTTGGCTACAATCTGTCACATTTATATGTTATGTGTTCATTAATGTGCATTGTATCATGTCACAAAGCTATAAAAAATACAACAAATGGCAACTTACTATGAGGAGTGTTATTGTACATATATAAACACACTTATTGGTGTGTCTAGTGGGACAGGCGGAAGTTAAGTCGGACAAAATGCAGTCATTTATGAATGATTTAATGTTTCTCCATGGCCTGGTAGCAAATGTCCCCGGACCGGTGGTTGGGGACCACTGGTCTAATATACATCAATATTTGGCGTTGCATAATATGTTATGTTTCTTTGCTGAATAAAAGTTTGGCATATGCTACCTTAAATGGCATGACCTAATCTAGCCTAAATATGTGGTTACAACAAATCGTACATTGTTGATCATTGCAACAGAGTAATCACTTCATCATCATCCTTCCCTTGCCACAGCATTTCACCCTCAAAGTCAACCAGCTTCTGCTTTCGGGCTCGTAGAAGAATCCCCACCAGTTTGTTGGAGATAGTCACGTAATGCTCAAACAGCTTGCCAAATTTTACAGTGATCACTCTGCCACGTATGTCTTTGTATCTCTGCTCCCCAATCTTTTTTATAACTTCACACAACTCCTCAACCTCCCTGCTGATGTGTGTGTGAGCATCCTCCCCACGCCGTGCAGTCAACGAGCCTTGCAGGGGCCTCCCGTAGTCGTCCTGTCCCCTCTGAGGGACCACTGCCATGGACCTGCTGTCGTGACTGAAGGGGTTATGCTTCTGGTGTTCCTGGTGATTATCAGACCACTTCTGCCAGTTGTCCTTCAGGCCTTTTACAGACACAATGGACACTGCTGTGTCATCAGTGAACCGAGCAGGAGAATTATTATCATCGTCCATGATGTTGGTGCTGTGGCTTTTTACTTTCCAAATACGGGGAGAACAAAACAAAACTTTTAGTTAAAACAAAAACTTGAAAAGAGCATGAAATCAGTTTGCATGGAAAATCACATTTAAGTGGTGCTC
Source organism: Nerophis lumbriciformis (assembly GCF_033978685.3). NCBI lineage: Eukaryota > Metazoa > Chordata > Actinopteri > Syngnathiformes > Syngnathidae > Nerophis > Nerophis lumbriciformis. The sequence goes on from NC_084551.2 coordinate 20,959,545, forward strand.
TCTTTGGCAATGGTATGCAAAAAAGTAAACAAATTCGATCAAACTTACATGTCAAACTGTAATGGTCACGCCCAATAAAGGATCACTCCAGCCAAGTGCATAGTGTCTCCTGGTATTAACACCAGCTCCACAGAAGAGCAGCATTGCTGACAATAGCAGGAGTACAGATACTTTCCTGTGCTCAAGGCAAAACCGCTGTGATAGACACCTCGTTAAACCAATGAGTGCTTTCGAAGGGATACAGCGAGCCAATCAGAGTCTAATGTGGGCGGGCCAGACAAAGCGCCTGTTGAAGTAAAGCAGATTACAACCTGAGGAGAGTTGATCTTGACACGCAAGTAAAGGGTGGTAACTATACCTTTATGGCTATAAATAAGTTGTTGATATATTAGACAAACATTATGAGTCACTCAACAACGGCAAGTTCACCATTGTTATTAAAATAATTCAGCATTATCAACCTGATCAAATACTAACTGTTTATATCCTATCATACGCATTTATAAAAATATGTATGTATATCTCTTAATAATCACAGTTAGGTATGAAGAGAATATTTTTTTTATTTAACAAAATGCAAAGCCATAGGCTCGCACAAGTTCAGTAAATAATTTAAATTTGGAACACAGCATCATCGTTTTCACAGCTTTTTGGTTGTTAGATGTACAGAGTGTTTTAACGTAGAGTTCTAATTATGTTTTAAAGGCACAAAAAACAGGTCGGGTATTGAGAGACTTAAATTTATGAATATAAAACGTACCCAATATTATAATGAGGTTGCTAAGGTAAAATTCCTTTTCACGTTTTTTTTAGAAGAGAATCCATTTGCAGTTTTGCCATTTATGGCAACGACGCGCCTCAGTAGGTCCTTTTTTTCACTCAACTTAGTTTCGAGCCGGACGTATTTTTGAGTCAGTAACAAACATGGCAGCTCCTGTCAGACGATCATGCTTACAGTATTTAATACATCTTGCTCAAGACAATTTGGACTTCAGGTTACCGGTAAATGTTGATAAACTGTCGTTAAACCATATTTATATTTTGTTCATCAATAACAGTACTGATATTTGTTAAAAGCAGGAGACATTTATTTGTCGTGTGCTAGCGGCCCGCTAACGCAGTTGCAGACTTTAGCCCGCCTGTAGTCAACCTCTGTAACTGGAAGCCTTAAATGTATGTCAAACTACTACTAAACAGTAGTTATTTGTTATCTATCACTTTGCCAGATTGCATTAGTTACGTCATCAAATGTACTTGGTATCTAATTATGGAGCATATACTGGCTTTGTGTGGCTGTAACCACTTCCATTGTAAACCGTTTAGATAGTTGTAATGTTTGTGGTCATTTTTCTCCAGGAGATTGAAGCTCTGCTGGCTCTTAGGGGGAAGAAAATCCATCCTGGGAGAAACTTCAAAGAAAAGGTAGTTTTGTTATTAATGAATATGGGTAACACATTTAGAAGTCTGTAATATTTATCATAGGCACTCTAATCCAAAACATAAATTAATCACATTGTATACTTTTTAAATCATTAATCAGCATTTTATTGCATGACATAAGGAATTTATACATCAGTAAAACAACTTAAAGGAGAACTGCACTTATTTGTTTTAAATTGTGCCTATCATTCATAATTCTTATGTAAGACAAGCACACACATGTTTTTCTTTTATGCATTTTAAATATATAAATGCGATCAAAAGTCTGCTAACAATGGAGCCTATAGGAGTCGCTCTATTCTGCCTATAAAGCGCTTAAAACATCCAAACACTCCCACTGTTATATACACACTGTAAATATATACAGTCGTGGTCAAAAGTTGACATACACTTGTAAAGAACATAATGTCATGACTGTCTTTCAATAATTTCTACAACTCTTGTTTTTTGTGATAGAATGATTGGAGCACATACTTGTTGGTCACAAAAAATATTCATGAAGTTTGCTTCTTTTATGAATTTATTATGAGTCTACTGAAAATGTGACCAAATCTGCTGGGTTAAAAGTATACATACAGCAATGTTAATATTTGGTTACATGTTCTTTGGCAAGTTTCACTGCAATAAGGCACTTTTGGTAGCCATCCACAAGCTTCTGGTTTAATTTTTTACCACTCCTCTTGACAAAATTGGTGCAGTTCAGCTACATTTGTTGGTTTTCTGACATGGACTTGTTTCTTCAGCATTGTCCACACATTTAAGTCAGGACTTTGGGAAGGCCATTCTAAAACCCTAATTCTAGGCTGATTTAGCCATTCCTTTACCACTTTTGACATGTGTTTGGGGTCATTGTCCTGTTGGAACACCCAACTGCGCCAAGACCCTAGGTTGTCCTGATGAATTTGGAGGTAATCCTCCTTTTTCATTGTCACATTTACTCTCTGTAAAGCACCAGTTCCATTGGCAGCAAAACAGGCCCAGAACATAATACTACCACCACCATGCTTGATGGTATGCATGGTGTTCCTGGGATTAAAGGCCTCACCTTTTCTCCTCCAAACATATTGCTGTGTATTATGGCCAAACAGCTACATTTTTGTTTCATCTGACGACAGAACTTTCCTCCAGAAGATCTTATCTTTGTCTATGTGATGAACTTAGTTCCTTAATTAAAAGTACATATGACACTCACTCTCTCCAAGGCGCCGTTCTGGTGTCTAGATGATTTGACAGAAGAAGATGTCCGCAGCGTCATGGCCAGATCTGTTTGTGCAAAGTAAGAACCTAAATGCTTGCCGTTCTTAAATCAATCAGTATTCTTGATCATTCTGCACTTTGCGCACTTATTCCACTGTATTCATTTATTGTCGCCTTTGAATTTATTTTACATTGCGATGCCTTTTGGTATTTTCAGCACGGTGATTAAGTGATGATTCTGTTTGTTTAGGTCTGCTTTTGAACTGTGGGGCCACGGGCGGACACACAGCGAGCTCAGAACATCTTTACTGAACTACCCAGTGGAGAACATGGTCTGTGACTACCAAACCCTGATTTCCACAGGATGAGAATCCGTCTGTCGGCCGGCAATCCCCACCGCCATTCTGTTGCGCCGCCGCTGTGCAGCAAAATAGCGCAGACTTTGACAAGATCTCGCAAATCTACGGCATAAACACTGAAGTAAATACCGCAAAATGTCTTGAGCTTTGACGTCCATCAATACCCACAGGCGGGCGCGTCTGTGACGGCATTAACTTGACTCAAATGGTATATGGTAAATGGGTCGTACTTGTATAGCACTTTTCTACCTTTTTAAGGAACTCAAAGCGCTTTGACACTATTTTCCACATTCACCCATTCACACACACACACATTCACACACTGATGGCTCAAGTTTTGCCTTGCAGAACGACAACTTATTTTTTTTGTAGCAAGCAACAACACAACAGTATCTAGTATCTAGTGACTATAAAAAAATGGGACCCATTACCTCCCTGCTTGGCACTCAGCATCAAGGGTTGAAATTGGGGGTTAAATCACCAAAAATGATTCCCGGGCGCGGCACCGCTGCTGCCCACTGCTCCCCTCACCTCCCAGGGGGTGAACAAGGGGATGGGTCAAATGCAGAGGACAAATTTCGCCACACCTAGTGTGTGTGTGACAATCATTGGTACTTTAACTTTAAGTTTTTACTTTAACTTTAATCATCATACCTGGCAAGCGCAGGCACGCACGCAGGCAGGCAGGCACACACACACACACACACAATTCAACTAATACAAACCACTCCCCTGCTTTCCCAGCCCCTGTATCAGCTGGTATTTGACACAGGTCCCCAAATAGCTACCCGGGATATGCCCGTATATGCTTCTTAAATTTTGGACCTCCAGAATCAGCATGTCCTCATCCATTTGTGTCAACAAAGTGAAATTACAACTGAAAACCTTTCACAAGTTGACTTAATGTTCATCCCCGCCCATTAGGACGTTTCAAAGTGTAAAATACGAATTGCCTTGAAGACAAACTATTTTATTTTGAAAGTAAAGCAGATCATTTTTAATTTGTGTTTGTGCATGACTTGCTGTCCAATACAATCAGATTTTAGCTAAATTAAACAGATTTGTTGCGGCGACCGGCACATATAGAAGCTTTGCGTATATTTAGCGGATGCGATGAGGTGGCAACTTGTCCAGGGTGTACCCCGCCTTCCGCCCAAATGCAGCTGAGATAGGCTCCAGCACCCCCCCAACCTCAAAAGGGACAAATGGTAGAAAATGGATAGATGAATGCGGAACGTCACTGCAATGGCGCTGTTCCTCAGTTGGTAGAAACGGACATAAATAAAAACGGAAAAAGTCCGCCGCCGTGGCGATGACGTTTCGCAATCCTGTGGAAATCACTGGTAAGACTTTTACTCTGCAATGTTGAAACAATCATTTCAGTTTCATTAAACCTGCATATCTTTCTGTCTGCAGTCACCATATATGCACAAAGACTCAACATACAGAATAAATGTTTACACTTTCAACAAAACCCTGGAGTTTAGTGAAAGAATTAAACGTATTGATGTGAGTATTCAAATTTGTCAGATAGTGTGTGTGTGTGTGTGTGTGTGTGTGTGTGTGTGTGTGTGTGTGTGTGTGTGTGTGTGTGTGTGTGTGCGTGTTTGTGTGCGCACAGTCCCAAGATATGCCATACAAGAGCTGCATACAACTGGCTACTTAAAATCATAATGCCACTCAATTTTCAATATTGTAAAAGTATTGATTTAACAACATTTTTACAATAGTATTGCAGTAAGTTACTCATTGATAATTGTCTTCAACCATTTGTCCAACAGAGGTGGCATTTTTTTTAATACAGCTCTTGTACTGTTTATCTTTAAATGTGCAGATGTAATTAGGTGTAATTATAATGAATGTACATTCACAATATTATGTTGTGTATTCCCTCTGCAGGAAATGGAATATCTTCCATTTGAGGGTGTAGTAAGCCTAAAGAACCCTCAGCACATCTTCTGTTTGCTGGAAGATTATGGCACTGACCCCAACAACATCCCTGAGCATCCAGATTACATATATTTTGGCCGATGGGTGAGAGACCTGTGAGATTTCACTGCAAAACACATTTTTGATATGGTTATTTCAAACATACATAGCGCTCAAATATGGTACATCACATATTTCCAGATTCTCATTACAACATACCAAAAAAGAAGTAGGAAGAAGCTAAACTAAACTACGGTAATTTAATCCTACCCCTTTTTCTTTTCATATGCAGGAGCCTATATACTGCATAGTTTTAAGACTGGAGTCAGAATACAATATTTGAGCAGTACCAGTGATTTGAAGTAACATCTTCCAAATCATGGTGATGGCACATACCGCCAAAGTACAGTCTTTGGCATATCAGCTCTGGGCATTGTTTATTGTTTAATGCAATGCAAACGATATATTGTTAGACTGGCTTCTTTAGCTAAGATAATCTTTGCCAATTATTACAACAGAGTTACTGTTTTCTATTCACATTTACCACATTGACTAAATTGAACTTCACACCAGTAGGTAGCATCTTGGAGCAATCATGCGTTACTGCCTAATTATTCATATACAGATTTAATCGGTACACAGCTGCACAGAACAGAGAGTACTGTACCAATTTTCCACTCGGTACACATTTCAAGTGAGAAACAGGAAGTGTACATTTGGTGTTGCAATGCACCTTCACAAACTTGTCTAACGTCAATGTTTTATTCAGAAATTGTATTTATTGGAGATTACCTGCCGCCAGATTGCAATTGAATTTCCATGCTTCATTTTTAAAGTAATTGGATACAAAAGCTAAACAGTTCAATGTTTTGCATTGTGTGCACTTGCTTTACCTAAAATTAACCAAACTGTGAGGATGCCATACCGTTAGACCCATGACAGTGTTCCTTAGCAACACAGGGTGTGGACAAAGTCTTGGAATTACAAAATATATATATATATATATATATATATATATATATATATATTTATATTACAAAATAATTTGATGGTTATCAACGTTTTTAATTTGAGTTTTTCCAGCTACCAGTAGTTTACTTTTTAGCTTAGTGCAGGGTTGCCCAAAGTGGGGCCCACTGAGTCGTTTCGTTTGGCCCGCCAAAGGTTAATTTCCCAAAGTGTAATACATATTTATACTCTTTTAAGCCTACACAATAATTAATGGCATGTCCATAAGGCTAACAAGTTGCCATTTATCGAACGTGATGATCTCCACTACCTTAAATAATGACGGTATGAGATGAAACTACACTAGTATTGTGAAGCTTTACGCCTAAAATCACTGTTGGCCCACAGCCCATTGGTACATTTTCACTTTGGCCCTAGGAGGCAAATTGTTTGGGCACGCCTGGTTTAGTGGTTTTATTTCAGTCAAGTACACACATCGATAGGCAAAAATATGTGCATATATGTTAAAAAGTGTAGACTTAGGCAGTAGCTCTTTTAATGAAATACAGTAGGTCCTGTTGAAGAAGGGATGACTCAATACCTGGCCACCTCATCCCCCTGAACTTCTTTCTTTGGGATTATTTTAAATATAAAATGTATTGAACTGCGATGAGGTGGCGACTTGTCCAGGGTGTACCCCGCCTTCTGCCCGATTGTAGCTAAGATAGGCTCCAGCGACCCCGAAGGGAATAAGCGGTAGAAAATGGATGGATGGAAAATGTATTGAACAAAGATAGATGGATACATACAGTAGAGACTTGAATAATACATTTACACATGTTTTCAATACCCTAAAACAAAATATTGCTGATGCTAATGCCATGATTGATGAGACAAATTAAAACCAAAATGGCAAGAAATAGAGTACCGCCTTGACAAGCATCGTGCAATTAATATATTTATACAGTACACCCTTACTTACTTACTTAGGCCTTTAAATTCCGTGAGGAACATAGGTCATTGATGAAACTCCTCCATCCCCTTTGGTCTTGTGCCCTCCGCTCCAGTTGTTGCCATGACAGCCCTTGCGCCTTCATCTCCTGCTCTGTGGTTCTTCTCCAGGTGGCTCTAGGCCTTCCTCTCTTCACCCTTAATACACCCTTGAAGGTGTATTAAACAAGGCAAAGAAAGTCAAAATATACTTCATATTTTGTAATACTTTCCACAGATTTGACTATGCTTTTGCTTGCGTAATATCCATCCATCCATCCATTTTCTACCGCTTGTCCCTTTCGGGGTCGCGTGGGGTGCTGGAGCCTATCTCAGCTGCATTCGGGATAACTGTTTTCAATTGCAAAGCTACTTTATGGACATCCTGTATTTGGATGCAGCAAATTGACACTACAGTAGTGCCTCAACTTACAAGCTTAATTGGTTCTGTGACGGAGCTCTTAACTCAAACACATGTACCGAAAATCAATGTGTCCCATTTAAATACCTTGAAATCAATTTAGTTAGTGTTTGGTCCCCCAAAACATCACAATTTTAACATGTGACATGACTTTGTAAAAGAAAAACGGAACTTCGATAAGAAATATTGTATAAAAACATACATCTAGCCATCCATTTTCTACCGCATGTCCCTCTCAGGGTCGCGAGGGTGCTGTAGCCCCTGGACAAGTCGCCACCTCATCGCAAGGCCAACACAAATAGACAGACAATATAATTTAGCACTAACAACTACAGTAGTTTTATGCCATAATGTAGTATTAATGTACAGCGCTTACCTTGGAGAGTGGGTTTCTCCTTCCAGTTGATTCTCCATCAAACACACCATCAGCAGCTTTTTCATATTTTCATGGATAGCAGTGAAATGCTCCAAATGCTGCGCCAAGTTAGTCATGTTTTTGATTATTTATTTTTTTAAATTCTATGAACATCTACCACTTATTTTTCTAAGCTCTGCCCTTCACACTTACTTTCTTTCTTTCCATGGTTGTCAATCTCTCCCTACAATGCTAGCGAGTAGGCCAGGATGTTTTTGTCGGATCCTACAGGGTTCAACTTCGACAACTTAAAGCATAACAATTACCTGTGAGACAGATCTTTACTCAAAACACTTAAGTTGCGGTACTATTGTAGTATAAAATAAATAAGCAGATGAAGAATAGCTGTAAAAAAATGCATCAAAGCATCAACACGTCTGTCTTACTGCCGTTTCTTTACCTTACCCTTGTTTACCGACACAGATAGCAGATGGTCAACGTGAACTGATTCGTTCGCACAGTGTGAAGAAGCGACACTTCATAGGAAACACCAGTATGGATGCATGCCTCTCATTCATCATGGCCAACCATGCTCGGGTCAAAGAGCACGACCTTGTCTTTGATCCATTTGTTGGTACTGGTGAGTTAACTATTGCAGTTCATGCACAGACCATAAACATGAATTGGACTCATTAAAGATATGTTTACGAATTTAATACAAACTTTTAACAGAACATATCCTTTCTTGATGTTTTGAAGGAAGTCTGCTGGTCGCATGTTCTCATTTCGGAGCCTATGTGTGTGGATCAGATATTGATTACAACACTATCCACGGCAAAGGTATTTTTTGTGTGTAATTGTTGTCTTTTTTATTGAGTTCATTTTAATTCAAGTGTGAAAATATTTAGCGACTTGTTTAACTGTAGTGCTGATTTCTTGTTCTTCCAGGGAGGTCAAGCCGTAAAAACCAAAAGTGGCGTGGACCTGATGAAAACATTCGAGCCAACCTGCGACAGTACGGAACAGAGAAGACGTTTGTAGACGTGATGGTGTCTGACGCTTCCAAGCTTGTTTGGAGGAAGACCCCACTTTTTGATGCCATCATTACCGATCGTATGTTCATTTATATTTTATTGTTGCATCTATGTAATTTCTTTCTTTCTGTCATTTAGGCTTAGTAAATAATACATTGGAAATACAACATTATATACTAATTCAGTAATTCTGCTTTTACCACAATAATAAGCTAAGTATTAATTCACACTGTCAAATAGGTATTTATTCAACAATATGGGTAATTTTATATAGTTTGCAGTAGGGGTGTGGGAAAAAATCGATTCGAATTCGAATTGCGATTCTCAGGTAGTGCGATTTAGAACCGATTCTCATTTTTAAAAAATTGATTTTTTTAAATTATTTTTTAAATTTTTATTTTTATTTTATTTTTTAATAATCAATCCAACAAAACAATACACAACAATACCATAACAATGCAATCCTATTCCAAAACCAAACCCGACCCAGCAACACTCAGAACTGCAATAAACAGAGCAATTGAGAGGAGACACAAACGCGACACAGAACAAACCAAAAGTAGTGAAACAAAAATTAATATTATCAACAACAGTATCAATATTAGTTACAATTTCAACATAGCAGTGATTAAAAATCCCTCTTTGACATTATCATTAGACATTTATAAAAATTTAAAAAAAGAACTATAGTGTCACAGTGGCTTACACTTGCATCGCATCTCATAAGCTTGACAACACACTGTGTCCAATATTTTCACATAGATAAAATAAGTCATATTTTTGGTTCACTTAATAGTTCAAACAAATTTACATTATTACAATCAGTTGATAAAACATTGTCCTTTACAATTATAAAAGCTTTTTACAAAAATATACTACTCTGCTTGCATGTCAGCAGACTGGGGTAGATCCTGCTGAAATCCTATGTATTGAATGAATAGAGAATCGTTTTGAATCTAGAAAAAATCGTTTTTGAATCAAGAATCGTGTTGAATTTGAAAAAATAAAATTTTTTGTATTGAATCGTGACCCCAAGAATCGTGATTGAATAGAATTGTGGGACACCCAAAGATTCTCAGCCCTAGTTTGCAGTTTCTGTGGTGTTTCTAGTCATTTCGGTAAATGTTGCTGTGCAGTTTTACACCGCTACGTCAGGATGGGTACTGAATTCGGTACTTTTAAAAGGTACTGACTGAAGTCTATTGATATTACCAAGCACAGATTCAGAGAAAAACAAACAGCTCCATATTTCGATACCTTTGTTGCATGCGACATGACATCCTGTTTCACAATTTTCAATGCCACCAAAGCAAGACGAAGGCGCTCAAAAGTATACCCTAATTCAAACACTTTTCAAAATGCGCTAGCTCAATGCTAATGGATTTGCAATACACATGCTACCAATTATCATTAGTCATTTTAAACTTAAACACCTTCAAATTTGGTAATCAAAACTATAAGATGCATGTTACAAACAGCTTGTGTGTAATAAATACAATACAATACAGTTTGAATATTTATAGAGCTCAACAAAAGAAAAGAGTGGTACATTCAACTTAATTGCAAAGACAACTTCCTGGCTAAGGTCTATACACTACTGCCCTCTAACATCTTGAAATTGCAACTGTAGACAAAGGTGTACTAAATAATACATGCAAATGAGACACATACAGTAAGTGTATGAAAACAAGATAACAACTAGATAAATAACTAAAAAACTAACTTAAACATGTTTTACACATTTGAACACACAAAAAGTAGTGAAAATTGGTACCATTGAGTCTGTTGTCGATTCCCAATTACTGGGAATTGATACTGTATCGATTCACATGTGAAAAGTACTGTCCCGACCGCTACGGTTTTTCTTCTCTCATAATGCAGAATGGAATACAGTTGTTTGTTGCATGTTGCATTGCAATGTTTACATATGAAGCACACTGTGGCATTGCATCACCAATTTCATACTTTGTTCAATTTTATTGTTGTGTTCAAGACATATAATGACATATAGGCTCATAATCTATCCTCATCTATATTCAGCTCCATATGGTATACGTGAGTCTACAAGAAGAACGGGCTCCCATAAAGACACTGGAAAACCTCCGGATAGCATGTAAGTTCTTGTGATATTTTACCTCAGTGGTAATGCGGATAAATTGCAGGTGTATTCCAAATATGTTGTTAATTCCAGCTATGCTGAGTCACATGTGGCTGTGTCACAGTCCTACCACTTGAGTGACATCTTAGCTGACCTGTTAAACTTTTCTGCGCATCACCTGGTCAAGGGAGGAAGGGTGGTCTACTGGCTGCCTGTTCATCGGCCCGAGTAAGTGATTGTACTTATAGCATCATCACATCATGACAGAGTACTTCTATAAAATAATATGCACCATTTGTTGATTATTGCTTCACTATCGGTCACCATTTTACAATGACATTAGGGCTGGTATAGATAAGGTCATTGATGATTAGTTAAATTTAGTTTTTCTTGTTTTAAACTTTTAACTCAACTTGCAGGGTAGTACTATAAACTATCAGCAGGGGGCATACTGACACCAACAACAGCACACAGCAGAACTATACAAGCTCGATGTTGGTTTTGTGTAATAAATACTGCAAAGACAAGAACCAGTCAAGTTTTTCAGCATACTTTCCCTTAAAAGTTTTCTCTCCAACACTGTTACTGCCATTTCTGTAAAATTGTCCAGGATGTGTTTACATCTGTAAGTTACAGTATTTACAGTGAGTAATATGCAGGTGGGTCCCATAAGGGCTCGGTTAAACCACAACTGAAAAACCGTGAGCACTTTTTCGTGCTCCAAAGCTACATGAAACAAAGTTAGCTCAGACTGCATTTGCAGGTGTTACTTGGTACAGGTAGGACTAAAAACCACAACAAACAGCAACAAAAGACATTTGAACCGAGCAGGGATGAAACTTTTTTTTCCCCTGAAGAAATGAGGATGACATAATCTTGCATCCGTGGGGTTTTCCTGCAAGTGTTTGTGTACATGTCAGCGAATACATAAACATTAGTAACCTTTGAAGCTTATATCTCTCCTCAATTGTGTGTGTTGGTGTATGTAGCACAAATTCACACATACAGTATGTATGGATGTGTGTGGCCTCCTTTACAACCACACGTGTGTCATCGTGTTCACACATTTGTCTTGGCTACTCATCTACTAGTGCTTGACTCTGTCTGTCAGAGCAGAGCCAAAATAAACGTCTGAGGCCATGCAAGTCAGATATATGTCAACTGTGTCTGTCTGTGTGGTGTACATGCTGACCCCTGCGTGCTTTTGTATGCATCTGTGTGTAGAAGCCCAAACGTGGTCTGTCTCTTGGGCCTAATCCGAGGCTCGATATGACTGATATCATGTTTCTTTTACCCCAATGTGTGTACATATCTACAGCTCCCGAGTGTGATTGCAGCAATGGCAATCTGCCTACAGTGTAAATCATGTCAAAAAATGCTCACAAGATGGCTGAAGAAAATCATCAAGAGAGGTTATTGAGCATCAGTCATTTCAGTTGTAAAGCAGTCTAATTACCAGTTACTGACATACTGTACTCGAGACAAAAGGTGTGTGCTCCTAAGAAATTGAGTATTGTTTAATTAGGAACAATGGATGATGTATTTGTTATTAAATGGGCAACAACATAATTAGATGGTAATTTCATTTATGCCAATTACATTAATATCATTGTATGATATAAAATAGTGTTTGGTGATATGGCCTAAAATCTCCTGTGATAATGATATACATTATAATATATTATTATTATAAATATTAGAACCATTTAAAAACGGGTTACAAAGGCTCCTAATTTGGCTGGGTATATACAGTCGCGGTCAAAAGTTTACATACACTTGTGAAGGACATAATGTCATGGCCGTGTTGAGTTTCCAATAATTTCTACAACTTAAAAAAAAAAAAAAGGATAGGGTGATTGGAGCACATACTTGTTTGTCACAAAAAACATTTTTGTTTCATCTGACATCACATGGACAAAGATAAGACCTTCTGGAAGAAAGTTCTGTCGTCAGATGAAACAAAAATGTAGCTGTTTGGCCATAATACCCAGCAATATGTTTGGAGGAGAAAAGGTGAGGCCTTTAATCCCAGGAACACCATTCATACCGTCAAGCATGGTGGTGGTAGTATTATGCTCTGGGTCTGTTTCGCTGCAAAAGGAACTGGTGCTTTACAGAGAGTAAATGGGACAATGATAAAGGAGGTTTACCTCCAAATTCTTCAGGATAACCTAAAATCATCAGCCCAGAGGTTGGGTCTTGGGCGCAGTTGGGTATTCCAAGAGGACTATGACCCCAAACACACGTCAAAAGTGGTAAAGGAATGGCTAAATCAGGCTAGAATTAAGGTTTTAGAATGGCCTTCCCAAAATCCAGACTTAAATGTGTGGACAATGCTGACGAAACAAGTCCATGACAGAAAACCAACACATTTAGCTGAACTGCACCAATTGTGTCAAGAGGAGTGGTCAAAAATGCAACCAGAAGCTTGCCTGAAGCATGTGGATGGCTACCAAAAGCGCCTTATTGCAGTGAAACTTGCCAAGGGACATGTAACCAAATATTAACATTGCTGTATGTATACTTTTGACCCAGCAGATTTGGTCACATTTTCAGTAGAGCCATAATACATTTATAAAAGAACCAAACTTCATGAATGTTTTTTGTGACAAACAAGTATGTGCTCCAATCACTCTATCACAAAAAAATAAGAGTTGTAGAAATTATTGGAAACTCAAGACAGCCATGACATTATGTTCTTTACAAGTGTATGTAAACTTTTGACCACGACTGTATGTGGTAAAATGTTGTCTCATTCCGGTTGTATTATTTTCTCAAAACTATTATTAATCGCCCTGTTAATTTACTGTTGATAGTTGGTTACTTCTTCTTATAACATGGTTGTAGCTACACCTCTGTTAAAATGTAATATGCCTTTATCTTCTGTTGTTTGGATACTTTATATTAGTTTTAGGTGTAACTAGTACAAAACTCAACGAGGACGGGCTAACAAGGACCAGAAAGCGAGCCCATATTACACTGGTTTTAAAATCACTGCATTGTGTGTTTCAGAATCGATTTTAAGATTATTTTACTGGTTTTTAAATGACTTAGTAGTCTCAGGCCTTCTAATCTTTCCGAGTCACTTTTATCATATGAGCCCTCGCAGTCCCTGAGGTCTTTCGGTTCCGTCCTCCTAAGTATTCCATAAATCCGGACCCATACCCACGGGGAGGCGTCTTTACATTATTACGCCCCCCTTTTGTAGAACAGCCTGCCGGAGTTCCTCAGCGCTGCAGAGAATGTTCTGATTTTTTAAAATAAGCTCAAGACCCACCTTTTTAACTTGGTGTTTATCTAATATTGTTATTAATCTTATAATTTGTATTATCTGTATAACTCTCTATATCTAGTATTTATTAGCTTTTATTTACCACATACCAATTTAATTACTTTTATTTATTTTTCAACTACATATATATGTAATATTAATTTCACTAATTATATTGTATCATATTAATATATTAATGGATGGATGGATGGATGTTTATTTTATAATTTTAATATATTTTAGTTGTAAAGTTATGTGCAGCATTTTCTCAGCGGGTGCCCTGTGCACTGGGAGCTCTGATGTGCCACAGCTGCTGTGGCTCTGGCTCATAGGTTCCTCGGTGAAAGGACTCCATGGTGCCTTGCTGTGTGCCCTGGATCAGGGTCGGTGCGGTCGTGGCCCTTCATCATGCATCTCCTGGTGCACTGAGCTCCTTAAGATACCGTAGTGTTTTCTCACCTGGTTCTTCCGTGCTCAGTGACATATGTTTTTACATGACTTTTATTATGTGTGCATGTGTGTGGTAGAAAGAAAATGGGGTTTGGTTGGAGGTAGCTCTTTTAACCTTGGATTATGTAATGAGGGTGGGAGGCACTGGTTTTCAAATGTTTTTAAATGTAAAGCAACTTATGCTACATTTTATGATTGAAAAGTGCTACACAAATAAAGTTTGATTTATTTATTGATTGAACAATATCAATTACATTACTTCCTATTATTGGCTCTGATTTAAATCATTAGTTTTTGCATTTAAAGTCCTCCTGTGTCCAGAGATTTGTTTCCTGAGTTTGTAAACCATAACAACAACAGCCAATTTTTTTTGATTATGAAAACTATTGATCTAACCACTGTCGTATCGACCATATACTAACACTACACCTGGTATCATTACTGTTGATATTTGTATCGATCTGCCCACTTTTGTTAACATGATTCAAGAGCTGTAGCTTGCGGTTAGCGGCTAGCATATTCTCTTTTAGTGTGTAGTGTGTCATGTTTAGCTATTACTCATTCTCCAGTAAGAAACCGTGTATTTGCCGCTATGGAGGCAAGGATTGCTGACTTGGAAGTGACTTTGCATTGTGAAGAGGCGTTAGCCGCTAGTGAGAATGCTACATTGCGTTAAGGACATGTTTGTTTGCTTGTTGCTGTCAAATTTGTGGGACACAGCTAGAATGCCATCAACATGCATTATCAGGATATAACTTTAAAATAAAAATGTCACGATATAATGATAGTAGGGACATGCGGTAAAAAATGGATGAATGGATGGATTAAAATTATCGTCTGCCTAATTTATATAATTTATATTGTCTATGTAGCGCAACCCTAAATATATAATAACAATTATAATTTATTTCATATTTTAGTGTCTTTTCAGCCTCTGCTTGTAATTGGACACTGATATATACTTGCAGATACTGTGAGGAGATGGTTTCCCTTCATCCATGTCTGCGGCTCATTAGCAACTGTGAGCAGACGCTATCAAGCCACACATCCCGCCGCCTGATCACCATGGAGAAGGTCAAAGAACCCAAGGTGTGTTTTAGGAGGGCACTTATTTACATATGTGTGCATGAAGACTCCACTCATATAGGAATCTAAATGACTGAGCTTGTGTACAATGTGTGCATGGATGTTCTGTTGGAAACCTGATGTTGATGTGTTGAGAAAACGTCAAGCATATTGTCTCCCCGTGTAACTTAAAAGTTTACCTGATAATGGAATTGTGTTTGCATCAATTAAAGTAAGGACATTTGGGAGCATGCTGTTGTAAGTTATGTTTTGTTATTATACATTACAGGAACACATGCACAGTAACAACGTGTGTGTTCATTACAGTGTGTGAGAGCATGCTCAGTCACAAAGATATGACACAGTTCATGTAAATTGGGAGCACTTGTATTACTGCCTGTCTTTGCTGTGCATACACTTTCCTTTGATAAGTAACCACATGAGTCATCATGTACATGTCAGTGCATGTGCACGCTCTGCGCTGGCCTCTTTTATTTCCTTCTGGCATAAAGAAAATAATCTCTCTACATATCATATTTTATTGTCATAAAAATGCAAAATGTTACTAAAATCTCCCTCACACTTCACCAACAATGTTTCCAGTATAATGTAGGGCAGCAGCAATCAATTAGTTTAGTCATCGAGTAATTGATTAATTTTGCAGAGTAGTCAAATAATCGAGTAATCAAATAAAAAAAAATATTTTAGTCTCAATGCGTCTTTTTGGGAAAGTAGTTATAATAGGGATTTTTCTGAAGGCTTTTATTTTTCCTTCTTCCAAATGCACATAACATTGACTTTTATAGCATCACGGTATATTACTTACATTTAAAAAGGTCAAAAGGGTAAAACAACAGTATAACCTAAAACCACAATAAAGAAAGAACCAATTTAAACTATCCGATAAAGTATGATAAATTAATTCACAATGTATTTAACACATACATATTTCAAATGTATTAATTTGAGTATAAAAGGTTAGATTTTTGGACAAACAACTTGTTAGCATTTACATTCAAACTGTAGATAAAACACAAATAAAACATTTGTTATACCATACAGGTGAGCGAGCAATAGCTACCTAAATAGACGTTCACCTTGTTTCTGCTAGTTTGCTGCTCTTATTATGCAGGATCATTTTGTTAATGTGCTGTATCATTGATGTACTGATATTGTGAAATGCCAACTCTTTTTGACAGTGCAAACATTTCACCACGATGTCTGTCTTTTTTACTTTTGAATGATGGCAAAACTTTTGGGCCATTTGCTCTCTTTCTCTCTCATCTTTGAGCAAACTATGTCGGCACCCCGCTCTTATCGCCACGTCACCCGTAGCACAATCTAGGTGTACCACTCATGTTTCTTGCAGACTTTTAAAGAGGTCATATTATGCAAAACCAACATTTATTATCTGTTGGTACCTGTGTTTCTGCATTTAAGTTCCCCATAGGTCCTAAAAATATGAAACAAGCTGTTTGGAATTTGATACTTTAGTGATGTTTTTTTTGCCTTAGTTAAATCAGCTCATATCTACTTATGTGGTAGAGGTTCACGTGAGTCCATAATTTGTAATCAGTTGTAGTCAATCAATAATTGTTTTCTATCCTCTTGTTTTGGGGCAGACTGGCTCGTACATCCTCCGCTGTTGTTATTTGTAATAAAAAGGATCATATTTGTTAGTAGACTCCATATGTAGGGACTAAAAACTACAACATGGGTGACGGAGTAGAGACACAGCTGAAGGGGGTTTAGCCTGGAGGAAGGCGTTGGTACGTAAATAAGACAGCCCACAAAACGGCACATTCTGAGGAGAAAGCGGCTTGACGATGGTCTCTAAAACATAATCTATGCAACATTTTGAACAAAGAACTACCATTACAGGAAGTGTTTTAAATGTACAAAATAAAATTAAAAATTAAAATTAAACTTTAATTAAACACAGCCCTAATATCAAGAGACAATATATTTTCAAGTAGTCTATACAGATTACCATGTATACCGGTACTGTTTATAGTTACTAACCATTGAAAATGACTTAACACGCAGCCATTATAATGATTAACACAAGTGGAGATTTTTTACTCACAAATTTTGGTCTGGGCTCTGACTGGCCATTCCAAAGCATGATAAAACAAATATTCTGGGTATGTTTTTGTTGATTTTGTTGTTGATTACCAGTACCCTGAGTTAAGTTCCACTTTTAACCAGACCTCAGCTGATAGTGAATAAATCAATTAAAAATAGCCGTGTGTGTTATTTTGTTGTCTCTCACTTTGCAAGAGGGTTCACTCTGAACCTCGCTTGTCACGACTTGTTAGTGAGAAGCTGCGCAATGTGACACAATTAGGAGGGAAAACTATAATTGCAAAGCCAATTATCTTGTGTGGGAATATTTAGTTTGAGTCGAATGAGAAAGATGAGCCTTTAACATGGACAAATGAGCCAGTGTGCCAAATTTGTTGGAAAGTGATGGCAACAAAAAGACAACAAAACAAACCACCTGACCCAGTTTTTTCAACATTTTTGCTAACAGCTTGACACTCTATTTTTTTGTTTAATAATTTACGATAGTTAAGCTACTGACCTTCTAAATATAATGGTAAAAATACTAATGAGAAACCAACATTTGTAAACACCCCAGGCTTACTTGCAACTGACAAAAACATACCGCATGTTGCTGCCAGCAACCTTGTTGTTCAGTTGTTGTAATAGTGATTTTCATGTATACATCTTTTATGTATGAACATGTGTAAGGCCTTGGGGGCATGAAATTTGATTTCTGCATTGCATAGCTACATTAGTGAGGAGGAAAAAAGGAAGGTGTTGACGATTTACAGACCCAGCAATTTGAGTCATCGCTTCCACTCAACGTATTCAATTCATCTCTCTCTTCTCTTGTGGCTACCTTACAACCAACACTGTTTGTCTGAAAGCATCTGCAACTGGTCAGACATGGCTGACATAAATCAGCATGTTGATCATAATTTAAAATGTGAGACCACAATGGAAACAAGCCTTTTGGATTTTTGTGCCATCCATTTGCCTTTTTAAAGCATTACATGGATTCAATTCTTTAAGATGTCAAACTTCTCAATCAATCAAAAAAAAATACAACATACTCGGGCTGGGCGATATGGACGAAAAAGTATATCTTGATATATTTTTACTTAAACTCGATATTCGATATATATGTCAATATATTTTCCAGTGAAAGTATACATATAAAGATATTAATTTTTGAGCGAAATTCACTGAAATTGAAGTGAGTGACAACTGTACTGTAAACAGTCAGTGGCACTTTTATTAACCCAGTTAGTCAAAATGGGTATTAACAGTACAGAAAAGAAACTTTTTAAGGAGCACAGAATTACATAACAAATAAAATAGAAAAATATTATTTCTACGTAAAGTAAATAACATAGCTGTGCAAATAATACAACATGTATCAAACTCAGATAAAAAATTAATTTGCAGGCACTTTTTAATTCCCAGTCGACGATGTAATGGACTGTCACACATGTACGGTTCTGGTCAGCGCCAAGCAAGTGACTTGACTTAATTGTGTGGCTATGATCTTCCTCACTTTGGTATACATTTTTGGCAGCATTTCTCGTGCGAAATATGCCCGGCTTGGCAACTCGAGAACAGTTTTGATTTGGGTTTACATGGTAAAAAACTCAAATGAATGTTTTATCCAGACGCATACATTTGTCCAAATGTGGATAAGTAGACGCATTGTGGGTTTCCTGGACGTCCTCTACATTGCTAAAAGAAGAGAATCCCTCTGCCATCCTCCACTAGTTTTTTTAATATATAAATCGCCCACTTGAATATTCCCTCTGTTCTACTACGACTCTGTTGTCGTCATTTGGGATGTCTGTTGTGATTTCCCTTTCTGGTTCCATGACCTGCCCATAATGTTTTGCCTTAATCTCAACCAATCGTGACTCATCATTGTAAACAACCAACCAATCATGGATGTTCTTATATGTGCAAGCATGTCTTGGAAAGAGGAAGGGGAGGGGTTTTGTAGCCCAAGGAACACAACAAATAAGCGGCGTTTGGTCATTTGAACGTGAAATAAATTATATCGATATTTTCTTAATTCATATCTTGTTTAAACATATATTGATATATCGCCCAGCCCTACAACATACACATACTTTCTTCATATTGTAGTACCACTTTTTATTTTGAACTATTTTACCTTTGGGGAGGTTAGATATAATTGCAGTGGGCATGGAGTTTGATCCATGTACTCTATTCTTTATAACTCAAATGACAAATGTGAGAGGCAATCAGGCAGCCTAAAAGTCTGTTTGTTTCTTCACAGGATCTAGACAGCCAGGCGGACCCTCGCTTCTGCCCCTACCAGGGACACAACGGCTTCAGAGAGAAGTACTTCAGTGGAGTCAACAAGAGGCTTAACAAGGAGAACAAATCTAATGCCAAAGGAGACACAATCATTTGAGTCATTAGGTACATCTATTTTCCAAAAAAGGGCTGTAATGAATATTTTAGAAAGATGATAATTCTTAGTTTGTTTTAATACTATTAGTGACATATACTGCACTTAAATATATGCAAAGTGCTTTTTACTCACCGGGTAGTTATTTGTATTAGTTTACCTACACTACTGTAAACTACAACCACCAGCTTCATAATTGAACATTATCGTGTAAAGACAGAACTTGTTAATGCAGCCATTGTTTGGTATTAATTCCTGATGTGGTTGGTGAGTGTATTTTTTTTTTTTTAATTTTTTAACACATTTGAAGTTTGTTATTTATGCCTTCCACTATTTGTTTAATACATGTACAAGATTACCCTTTGAGTTTTTATTATGAAAAGCAATTAACCCATTGCCTATATCCGCTCAGTGTACACGACAAGTAGAAAATAAACCAATATTGAATTGACAATGTCTCCAAAATTCCAACTCCATTCCATGAATCTGTTTTGAGGTTGCAAACAGGAAGTATAATTATAATTACAATTCTAGCATGCTAAATGAGCAGTTCGGGGAGTATGTTAGCACGTGGGGTAAAAAGTCATTGATATTGTTGCCCAGTGCTAATTTGTTTATGTGAGTGTAAGCAGTGGGGAATTTTAGCCAATTTTTTAAATATAAAACTAAAAAACATACATATTGCTACTTGTGTTATGTTGCGAGCATACTAAGTGTTAACATGATAGAATTGTAGCCAATGTTATAGGTATAAAACTAAAAGTGCTAAGATATCACAAATGTTAGCATGAAGCCTTGGATCCAGTTGTGTGGGTAAAAAACTAAAAGTCATTGATATTGTTACTTGGTTTTATCTTGCTAGCATAGTAATTGTTAGCATGATAAAACATTTAGCCAGTTTTGTTGGTAAAAAACTGAAAGTCATGAATATTGATACTTTGTGTTAATTTTCTAGCATGCCAACTATTGTTCGCATGGCGAAATACTCTCCACCAGAGTGGTAGGTGTACCCAGGGCCGTTCCTAGGAATTCTGAGCCCCCTGAAAAAATATTGATGTGGGCCCATCTCCCCCATTCATTCCCACCTTCAATTGTGTTGTTTTTCAGTGTTCTTGGCGGTGCCTGGTGTAAAACACCCAATTTGTTTCCTTTTTTTACGATTAACGACTTAACAAGTCAGATTATTATGATAGTTGTGTTATTCTCATTTCACTGATTTGCAACATGTTTTCACGCTAATTGCAAATACATTTTAAATTCTCAACAAATTGCTAGTGGGTATTTTATTGTATTTAATGATCAAGCACTGATATGCAAAACAAAATAAATGCTCAAGATAGTCTACAGGTAAATATGTAGCATTTAACTTAATTGTGCAAGTAAATCATAGAGCACATGGAATACATTGTTATAAAACATATGAAAAACAAAAACAGACCTCATCTGATCTCATTTAAAGTTTAAATCGGCTTGTTTGTTCACTGTAAGTCTCATCAGAAAGACTTTTTTATAACATATTTGCTGATGAGGTCTTTAAAGTCCAATTGTCGGCTTTGTCATAATATCATAATTATTAATAATGGGCTTCTGACGAAGGTATTCAGTAATTATTAGAACATCAATGTGATATAATACAATTCAATGCAGCCGTTGGACAGTGATAAGTGTGAAACACACAGCCCCACTGTCGCTTTACAATAAACTGGCGACTTCTCTGACTCCATAGTGTAGTGTGGCCGACAAGTGTTAGACATGAACAAATAGGCTAATTGTGTCAACCCTCGTTAGTTTTACTCTCTCACTAAAATGTTTTTGATGTTGTGGGCCCCTGCTCTGCTGCTCCTACTCCTGGCCTCTTTCCCAACTATTTTCTGATGTCCGGACTTGTGCTATTTGCAGAGCGTTTGAACCCCATTGAAGTTTGCTCAATTGCCATGAGGAAGACAAATGGCGGGAGGAACGAACCACGGTGTGGACAAAACCATTTGTAAGGGGCCAAAGAATTTATTGAAATTAGATTATTGTATGACTTGTGGTTTTGTTTTAATTCAGATTCATCCATCCATCCATCCATTTTCTACCGTTTGTCCCTTACGGGGTCGCAGGGAGTGCTGGAGCCTATCTCAGCTGCATTCGGGCGGAAAACAGGCTACACCCTGGACATATGAATATAATATTAGCTCAGTGTATGACCATTTATTTTGTCATCGAGGCTACTGGGGGCTGTATGTGGGCCCAATAGCGGGCTGTGGGCCCTTAGAATTGTCATCACCTTTCCCTCCTGTACGACGGCCCTGCAAGTACCACTAGTCAGAGTCGTGTATAAAGAGAGTATGGCCAACTAAACAACAGACACCAAGGGCTGTGCCCACATGCATGCAATTGCTGTCGTTTTGACATTAGTTTTTTTGACAAAATAAACCAACATAGTATGTCTATATATAGCTCTACACATACCACGGCTCATAAACATACAATAAAACATCATTTTATTTTGTGGAAGTATAATTTTGCGGCGGCAGCACAGTAAACAGGGGTTAGTGCATGTGCCTCACAATACGAAGGTCCTGAGTTCAATCCCGGGCTCGGGATCTCTCTGTGTGGAGTTTGCATGTTCTCCCCGTGACTGCGTGGGTTCCCTCCGGGTACTCCGGCTTCCTCCCACCTCCAAAGACATGCACCTGGGGATAGGTTGATTGGCAACACTAAATTGGCCCTAGTGTGTGAATGTTGTCTGTATATCTGTGTTGGCCCTGTGATGAGGTGGCGAGTTGTCCAGGGTGTACACCGCCTTTCACCCGAATGCTGCTGAGATAGGCTCCAGCACACCTGTGACCCCAAAAGGGACAAGCGGTAGAAAATGGATGGACAATTTTGCGGCCGTATTTGATGCACTTTGCTGCGACATTCCTGCAGTGTTTTGTGACCAGCAGGCACTAGAACATGCACCAGAACATGCAATAGATGTAAAAAAAATGAAAATACACAGAACGACCAAAAAAGCAAGTTATTACCCCCCTTTTGCCAAAATCTTCATTAGTTTTGGACCAACAATCACGGAGAAATTGTGACTTTAGTGTGAAGTATGTGAACTGTAGTGGCTGCCTCCTATGTATATGTAATCACTGTATGTATCACTTATTATGTATTATTCTAACTGATCTGTTTTTTGTAACATGGTAAGTGAATAAGTGTACTTTTGTACTTATTTACCCATATTTCTGCACAATAACTCTGATATGGTAACACTGGCAAGCAGTAGAGAATATGGAGGGATTTTTGGTTCAGAACATATTTTTCTTTATTCATCATTGATGTATTTCTTGGCACTTTTTGTTGTATATTTTTTTATGAGATTTCCAGTTCATTTTCTCATCTGTTATTACACACAAAATTGTGTCTCTTTTACTCATTCATTGTCTATTTTTATTGTGTTTGACTCTCTTCTGCTGCTACCAAATTGCATTATTTTAGTTTTACTGAGATTCAAAGATTTTTTTTGTCAAAATCATCTCTTAAATGTGTTACTTTCTTCTGTTACTATTTGTATTAGCTTTTGTGTGTTCTCTTCTGATCAAAACGCAGACGTTGTTTATACACGTCAAGAACTAACAAGGAAGCACCGCAAACACATCACCAGCTCAAAGTCGGTAGCATCCATGGCGCCCTGTAGTAACATGAGTGCCTTTTGACCTGTCATTGAGATCGCCTGAAACTGAGTTGGCTAACTTTCTTTATATGTTACTCTGCCACTAGTGGTACGCAGTGTTGGGTTAGTTTCTGAAAACAGTAACTAGTTACAGTTACTAGTTACTTTATTTCAAAAGTAACTCAGTTACTTACACCAAAAAGTAATGCGTTACTGTGAAAAGTAACTATTTAGTTACATCTTTTTTTTTTAAAGTTCCCATTAATGCCCTTTTTGCCTTCATTTCAGTACTGTTATTGCACTGGAGAATAATACAATCTGTTGATCAACTTGACATGCATTTGCATCACTGAACTCTGCTAAGCAATGTGGTCTACATACAACACACAAAGACAAAGATATGTTTCAAATGGCCAATTTATTTCAGGCCAGAACAAATTGACACAACTATTTTAAATAGCTGCAACATAACATACATAAGTAACAAACAGCATAATAACAGAATAGCTGTAAACCTGGCTTCACCCAAGGAAGGCACACATTACATACACAAAGCCTAACCAGGCATTTTTTTCTCAAGGAATTCTGAAATAAAATCATGTCTTCATGAGATCAACACTGTACTGAAGCCCAGAACACTCTACGCATTTCCCCAGTTTTAGTTTAGAGAAAAGGAAAGATTGGCCTGGCCCACTAGCATCCCTCTTTATGTTTGTGAACTTTATAGTCTATACATTTAGAGTGATGTGATAATCAAATACTCTAGAAGTCTAGAATGACAGAGTATATAAGAGAATTGACAGAGTGTGTGTACCTTCAGTGATGAATGATGAGCACAGGCAGAGTGTGGAGTCTTTTCTTTAGTTTGCTTTCCATGTTTATGTGCTCACTTAGTGGCTCATTCCCACTGTAGAAATAGCCTGCATGTCTTCTAGCACATGCGATGCAATGGCTCTATCAATGATGTCCTGGCTAGCAGTGCCTCTGTTAAAATCCAGCCGCTGTTGGAGGTGGAGGTGGAGTGTGTCTCTCTTTACTAGCTTCGTCGTAGCATGTTGCTTTTGTAGCTGTTTCAGCAGATTCGAATTGGTGTTTTGGGCAGTAGACGGGATCTTTGAGCCAAGACACAACTTGCATTTAACTAAAATGTTATTTTCTTTGTGCTCGACAAAAGAAAATAAATGAGAATATTTCCATGTTAAGAAACTCGACTGCGGCTCCGTTAGTAAACACAGACACCCCCCAAACCCCCCCACCCCACGCCACACCCAGACACACACAGAGCGCGCCTCTTCCTTGTGACACAAGAGATTCAGAAGGACGACACCGCAGCGCTCGAATAAAACACTCAGATTTTCTGTTTCTAGCCGATACTATATAAAAAATAATGTAAAGTATCGCATCATGTAGTAACGGTAACTGAGTTACTGAATATAAAAAATAACGCGTTAGACTTATTAGTTACCGCCGAAACTGACGGCGTTACAGTAACGCGTTACCTTTGTAACGCGTTAGTTCCAACACTGGTGGTACGTGAGCTCCATTTACTAGTATGCCAAAGAATCATTTAAAGTACATTGTTTTATTTCCCTATATTAAAACAATGTTACTGTTGAAACTGTAATGTTAGTGTCCAAAAATATTAATTATACTTGTTAACACCTCTGCCTTGTTTTTGTTGATTACTTAGGCCTACTACGCTGCTGTATTTTAATGTTGGTCAATGTGGTGGTACTTGGAGCGCCAACTTTTTTCTGAGTTGGTACTTGGTGAAAAAAGTTTGAGAAGCACTGCTCTAGATATGAAATAACACCATTCAGTCACTTTGACATGCTTTTAATCCACGACAGTAATACTGTCTGAGGCTGAGCCAATCAGTGGCCACGATACTGAACAACGCACTTTGATTCGCTTGGTCTCTTCTAGTGGCCAGTACTGCTGTAGTATTGATATTTTTTAGTTTATTAAGACTTTTGTATGCTGGAAAATACTTAATTTCAAGACCAAAACTTGTAGAATATGCTTAAAAAATGTTTCCAATAAAATCTGCAATGTTTTGAAGCTACAATATTTGAACCGCGATGTGGCAACTGTAATACAAATTCAACATCCCGTGAAGTGGACCCAATTCAATGACAGTTCACTTTTTTTTAAATAAATTAAATGACAAATTCTTGAATTTTGCCACGCTTAGTAGTTATTATGGACTGTATAGGGACTGCTTTGCTGCACTATATATACAGAATCTGCTAGCAACCGACATTCTATTTATAGACAATCCTTTATGTGGCTGACTCGTTTGAACACAAACATTTATGTTGGATGATGTAATCCAATTTTCACCACTTCACTATTATTTACAAAATGTGTAGTACAGTGGTAAAATGCCTAAACGTTTCAGTCGTGTCAGCTATTGTATGTCCACACATTTTGCGGAACAAACTAGTCTAGTCTTATCTGATTTAGCTCCCACATCTCAAAAACATGCATCTTCCTCTAATCTGAGATTCTCAATGAGGATTGACACAAAAGTGAAAATACTACACAATGCAACTACCTGCATTTTGTTTTTGATGCAAAATACTCATGACTCCACAACGTACAGTTGAAAGGTGACTCATATGGCCCCATTCGTTGCGAATTACCTGACGCATTAAACGTGATAAATTGGGGTGTGCACTATCCACTTTAGCCGGCTCAGTGTTGAATATCTTAAAATGTGTCTCGCGGCAATTCCAACTTTGACCACATCATCAGTTGCTATGCAGAGTGGCGTTTTGCATCATTTTCAGCAGATTGCATTGCAAAATTATTAAAATTCCCCCTGTAGTTCTGGCCTTAGCACGCCTTGTCAAGATACAAACAAGTCCCATGTTTTTCCACAAGTCAAGTGCGTCAAGATTTCAAGCTTTTTTCTATTTCAGTTGGAAGCCTGTTGTGCGTTTGTTTGTTCGCACTGCCACAAAACTGTGACAAACCCCCACAGGCTCCATAATTAAAGACCAGAGTCAGTAGGATAGAGGGGGTTCCTCTGTTTAGCACATAATTCCATCCAGACATTGTGGAAAATTGAAACTTGTGTTTGAGTATCTGGTGTGATTCAATAACTATAAAGTTACACCCAGCCTCCCTGGTGTCTAATCGCAGCCTTCAGTTTTATTGTTGTCTCACAATGAAGCAATTAAACACTTCACCGCCCTTGGTCATTGTTGGATTTAATATGTGTATTTGTTATGTGTATATGTATTGATGGCGGACTTACCTGGGACTTTAAGATGGGCGGGGCTACCACTGACAGGTGACCATGTCGGTAGCTTTAAAAATGGCGTCATTGTTTCGTTTGTAAAAACAGCGTGCTTCGTCACCAGCATACCCCACTGGTAAGATCATTTGTTATGTCCGCTTTGCTTTGTTAGATCAGCTGAATTATTGTTTAAATTCCATGCTTGCCTGCTTCCTTGCTTTTCTGTTTGTTGTAAGTCCGCTGTGTCCGCAGCGCTTGTTGTGCGGCGGACTTGCTGCGTCACAACCAGGGCAAACACTCACTATTTAGTCTTTGAACAACATTGGCAAAATTAACAGTAATGTGTGGATTGAAATCTGCTGGATTAGATTGTTGTCACGTTGCGTGTGTCCAGCTGCATTTCGAAGGTTTGAGTTAAAAATACCGGCACTTTACTTCCTGGTTTGGCTGATGGGATTTGTAGTTCTTTTATGTAGTTCTGCTCATATGTGTAATGTGTGCCTCAAACAGAGCGCCGGTGTTTTATGTCTTTTTAATATGATTGTCCATGAACCATAGAGACATTATAAATAATTCTGATCACATTTAAAACATTATATGACATAAATTAATGATGATAATAAAATGTAAATGCTAAAATTAATAAGTTAGGATAAAATCACAGTGATTGATAATATGTCATATCATGGTTGACAACATTATGGTTCAGTTGATGAATTCATGTTTATTATTTACATTATGATGATTCAAGATAGATACATTGTTTTATGTTCATGTTTACTTGTAGGTTATTACCTGCTTCTGCTGCTGCTGCTGCTGCTGCTGCTACTGTTTCTGCAATAGTACCAAATAAAACAAGCAAAAGAGTGCAGTGCGAGTAATTCCTTTTATGCTGAGTGACGACCCCTATTCAGAGGGCCAATACGGAAAAAACTGAACAGTAATAACCAACAAGTAAACATGAACATAAAACAATGTATCTATCTTGAATCATCATAATGTAAATAATAAACATGAATTCATCAACTGAACCATAATGTTGTCAACCATGATATGACATATTATCATGTTTTGCGAATAGCATGAGATCCTTTCAACAAACACCTCAGTCATAATGTAGATTCATAAGAAATACTGTTTTGAAAAACATTATAATCCACATTTTAAATCATTTTGACTATGTATGTATAAAGGATTTTTCTTGCATTACACTATGAATAGAAATTCCAATGTTTTTCAAAACAGTATTTCTTATGAATCTACATTATGACTGAGGTGTTTGTTGAAAGGATCTCATGCTATTCGCAAAACATGACATGTATGAGCTGTAGAAAAAAAAACTGAACAGTAATAACCACCGGGTTGGATGAGATTGGAATTTACCTACAAATCCCCCGATGAGTTTTAAGCCTTGAAGAGGAATAAATAACTCTCCAAGCGAAACAACACTGTGTCCACCTAACAATTGACCAAAGGAGAACCACCATTTGGAGGGAAAGGACCCTGCTGGTGAAACCAAACCCCGGTCAGATAAAGAATAAGGAAAATGGACACACAGGAACTTGAAGCCCTCAGAGGAATGCGCTCTGCTGCGCAATCCTCCTTCACCAAGAGGGCCAATAAGCTTGTCTCCAGAGTAAAACTGTTAGGAGAGAGAGCCCTGATTGACGAGCTGAGGATCCTTGAGGTAGACTATGAGAGGGTCAGTGATGCAGGAGATGACTATGCTGAAGCCCTCAATGCGGTGAACGGAACCGAGGATGAAGAGGACAAGGCAAAAGAAGAAGCAGCCTGCATAGCGGAGAAGACAGCTGAGTGCCTCCGTAAATACACAGAGACCGTTGAGCTCATTCAAGAAAGAATCTGGACTAAGTTCGCAGCAGATGACATCGGAGAATGTGTTTCCAGTGCAGAGACTAAGATGGACCAGGTTGAGGGCTGCAACATAAAAAAGTTAAAGAGGTCTGATTTTGAGCTCACCAGACGTGGCCTGAGAGAGAGGATCGATGAGCTCGAGCGAAGATGCAGGAACTGGGATGCTCTTATCTCATATGCCAACACAAAGATGCTCAAGGAGAAGGTCCGAGCTCTGTGGCGCCGAGAAAGAGACTGGGAGGATAGCTGGCGAGACCCAAGATGCACGGAGTCATCCGATGAAGATATGGATGACAAAGTCAGACAAGAAAAAAAGTCTGATAGGGTGCAGGACGTGCTCAACCCAGTCAGTTTCACAGAGCCCCCATTTAGCGGTCCCAGTCTCAAAGAGGAACTTCCTTCAGGCAGCAACACCCAAGTTGCTCCTTCCAATCCTCTCCCAACAACCATCTCAGCTTCAGGTGCCAGAATCCAGGCACTTAGTGGACCAGTTGGTGGCAGCACTGGAACCACATCAAATGCCTCTAGCACACCGCTGATGACCCAGAGTGCTCCCCGGGGCATCCCTGACATGTATCCTGGAGGTTACGGCTACAGAAATCAGTTCCCCCTCGAGAGAGCACGTCTCCCCACGTTTTCTGGTGACATAACAGATTATTACCGTTGGAAGGCTGAGTGGGGAGAACTAGAGCAATTGGGGAACCCACTGAGGACGGCAGGTGTAACAAGGTTCCATCTCCTAGCTAGCCTCGGTGAGAAAGTGAAGAAGGACCTAGTCCTGTCCAGCTGCGCGTCCGCTGAGGAAATGTTCCAACGCTTGGACAACAGATATGGGAATAAGGCAAGGATTGTCCAAATGATTGCGAGTGAGGTGCAAGGCCTGCCCCCTGTAAAAGGAAATAACCCTAGGAGAGCAATTGAGCTGATCCAGACGGTGGAAAGGGCCCTAAGCAACCTTCTCATCCTGGGTGAAGAGGATGTTATGAAAAATCGTCTGGTGGCACAGTCTCTGGAGAGTAAGCTACCGAACTTCCTAAAGGAGAAATGGGTGGATCACAAGAATGTGCCCACCAATGGTTTCGCCCATCAGAACCATTTTGAGTGTCTTCTTCAATTCCTAAAGAGACAGGAGGTAATTCTTGAAGAGCTGGACCAGTTGGAAACAAGCCTTGCAGAAAATACTCCCTTTGAGAAACACCCGATAGAGAAGAGGGCGAAGAAAGCTTTCTCCAGGGTCACTGCAGGACAACGCGGGCCTCCAGCAAAGACACAATCGCAATGCTCCGTCTGTGGCGACGAAACACACACTGGAAGACTTTTTGCTTGCAAAACCTTCAGGGACTTGGACCTGGCAAAAAGAAAGTCTCACCTAAGGACCCATGGTGTGTGCAACAGGTGCTTGAACATTCACCCCAATGATGGCCGTTGCAACTCAGGGTTCCTCTGCAGTAAAGCGGACTGCCGGCAAGACGAAGCTCACCACTACCTGCTCTGCCCCAGGTTCGCCACTCAAAGGGACGGTGGCAGTAAAGTCCCAGCAAAAGTAGTGAAAAGGCCTCTTGGCCTAACCAACCAGCAGGAAGAGTTTCTTGCAACGCTAACCCCAGAGCAGAAGACAGAGTGCAGGAAAGTCTTCTCAAACAAAACCACCACAGCAATCTGCACCAGCAATAGAAGTCTACCTAAAGAATATCCAGTGCTAATGATGCTTCTCAAGGTCACTACCAACTCTGGCCATCTCATCGGAACATTGATTGACCTTGCTTCAGATACCAATTACATCACAAATACTGGAGCCAAGCGTCTCGGACTATGTGGAGAGAACATCAAATTGATTGTGCATGGAGTTGGTGGGATGCGGAGGACAATCATGACCAGGAGATACTTCCTTCGGTTGAGGGTAGAAACTCCCGAGGGAACGGTGGGAGTGCATAAGATCATTTGCTACGGCCTGGAGAGCATCGCAGAGGTCACCCAGAAAGCCACACCACATCAACTTCAAGGGTTCTTCCCTGGTGTTGCTGCTGAAGACTTGGTCCGGCCCACCAAAATCGATCTCCTCATCAGCCACAGGGAAGGTCGCCTGGTCCCACAGCCAGTCAGGAGAAAAGGGGACCTGATCCTTTGGGATGGCCCACTTGGAAAGACGGTCGCTGGGACCCACCCTGACCTCCTTGAGATGGTAGATTTAACCTTCCACCAGTCTGACACTCATGTCGCGAGGTCCATGAGAACTGCCTCAAAAGTATATGAGGAGGTCCTTGTGGACTCAAGCAATTCGAACATCGAGTTCACAAAGAAAGAGACAGTCCTCAGCAGCACCGCTACCACTAACAAGGAAGTGTTAGAGTGGTTCAGGTGGGACAGCATCGGGGCAGCGTGCGACCCTCAATGTGGGGGCTGCAAATGTGGCATGTGTGCCCCAGGAGGAAAGGAGATGACCCTTGGAGAAGAAAGGGAGTTGGAGAAAATCAAAAATGGCCTCTCCTATGTTCTAGCAGACAAGCACAGCCAGTTACCCCACTGGGAAGCTGCCTATCCCTGGCGAGGAGACCCAGCCTCTCTCCCTGACAATCGCAGAGCCGTGGAGGCTACTTTCAGGAGGACAGAGTCCAGGCTGGGACGAGAACCCGCTTGGAAAGCAGCGTATGGGGAACAAATCCATGACATGGTCAGAAGAGGTGCGGCTGTCAAGCTATCAGAAGAAGAGATGGATTCCTGGAAGGGCCCAAAGTGGTACATTAGCCACTTGGTCGCCCTGAACCCCCACTCTGCTTCCACCCCTGTGAGAATAGTGTGGAATAGCAGCCAAGAGTTTCAGGGTTGGAGCCTGAATGACCTTCTCCACAAAGGTCCAGATGTACTTAATCCAATAAAAGGAGTTCTCTTACGGTTCAGAAGCGGGCAACATGCTGCCCTGGGCGATGTACGAAAGATGTACAACTCAGTTTGGCTCAAGGATGAAGAGGTCCACCTGCATCGATTCCTGTGGAGGGATGACCCCCTGAACGAAATAGAGACGTTTGCAGTTGTCCGAGTGAACATTGGCGATAAGCCAGCAGGATGTATTGCCCAAGTTGCAATGCGAGAGACAGCTAAACTGCCACAGTTCTCGTCAATGCTCAAAGAACGTAGAGTTTTAGAAGAAGACTGCTACGTCGATGACATCCTGACGTCGGACAATGATCTTGATGCTCTACGAGAGACAACTGTTGGTGTGGAGAAGATCTTAGAGGCAGGAGGGTTCTCTCTAAAACCCTGGGTCTTCTCTGGCCAAAGTGGGAGGGGGGGAACCCAAAGCAGTCCCCAGCTTGGCTGTCCAAGCACGCCGAACATCCTCATCCTCCCAAATCAGATGCAAGAGGAAGATAGCAAAGCCCTCGGGGTTGGGTACGAGCCCGAGTCAGACAAGCTACGCATCCTCGCTACAATAAACTTCTCAAAGAAGAGGGGAAAGATGAGGACTGGGCTTGACTTAAAAGAGGACGAGATTAGGAGCAGCACTCCTGAGCCGCTGAGCCGGCGCTTGCTTCTGGGCCAAATTGCCAGCCTCTATGACCCCATTGGTCTGGTCTCCCCTGCGAAACAGAAAGGGGTAATACTCGTAAGGGAGTCCTTTCAAGAAGCAAGAAAAGATCGCCCGATGAAGGACACATGGGATGACCCACTGTCACCAGGACTCCGGGAGTCAGCAGTCAGACTTTTTGAGGAGTATGCAAGGCTCGGCCAAATAAGATTTGACCGGAGCCTCACCCCCCCTGCAGCCTTAGGCCCCCCAATTGGGGTTACATTCTCTGATGGGAGCGAAGCTTCTTACGGAGCTGTGCTTTATCTCCGCTGGGAAACCGAGCCTGGTAAGGTCATCGTGAGGCTGGTGGAGTCGAAGGCCAAGCTTACTCCTCTCGACCAGAAGGGGGATGGAGTTAAAGCTGAACTTTGTGGCGCGGTAATTGCTACTCGCTTGAGGAAGTACTTTGAGAGGCACTGCCGCATCCCAGTCGATCATTGGGTACACCTAGTAGACAGCCAGACGATCCTTGGTGCGATCCAAAAGGACAGTTATGGATATCAGACCTTCTTTGCAAATCGAATCGGAGAAATCCAGAAGGCCGGCCCAGTGGACGCTTGGAAGTGGGTTGAAGGAGACCTAAACATTGCCGATATCCTTACGAGGGGAGCGACTCCTGAGGAGTTGAACGAGGACTCGGAGTGGCAGAACGGGCCTGACTTCCTCAAGTGGCCTGAAAGCAAGTGGCCGGTGAAGACTGCAAATGAAATGGCTGCCACGGTAGCCCCAGACAGCATCAAGAAGCTTCAAAGACGCGTATTCTCTGCCGTGGTCACAAGGCGACAGAAAAATGGGAGCGACAGCAGAATGAAGCCTCCTGAGTCTGCCGGCCCTAGGACCACTCCACCTCTATCTATCCCACGGGTGCGGCCCGTGGCCCTTGTGCGCCTCGTTGAGCCTGGGAGGTTTAGCTCCCTCACCAGGCTGTGTGGGACTGTTGCCTGGACTCGGCGGGCAGTGGAGGCCTGGTTAGGTGGCAGCCACCAGGCCACTGCCAATGAAAATGCAAAGCCTGGTCTTACAGCTGTTGAGAGGGCAGAGGCCTTCCATTACCTTGCCCTTGAAGCCCAGGACGGAGTTGAGTTCCGGGATGAAACTCTGGACCGACTCGTGGTCCGAAAAGATGAGGTCACGGGGCTCCTACTCTGCGGAGGACGAATTCAGTCCTGGAATGAAGGCAAGACTGCTATTCCTCTGATCCCTATGCAGTCAAGATTGGCCACATTACTAGCCCAAGAGGCTCATGAGAAGAACCACGAGGGGATTGCAGCAACTCTCCTAGGAACTCGGAGAAAAGCCTGGATCATACAGGGCCGTCGAGCAGTCAGGAGAGTTATAAATGACTGCATCCACTGCCGAAAGCAAAGAGCTAGAGTATGCCAGCAAGTGATGAGTGACCTCCCGCTGGAGCGCTCGCAAAGGGCAGGCCCATTCGAGTACACAACCCTGGATCTATTCGGCCCCTATGAAGTCAAGGACGCAGTAAAGGGGAGAGCAAGGAAGAAAGTCTGGGGAATTGTTTTCTGCTGCATGGCTTCAAGGGCAGTCCATGCCGATGTATGCGATGACCAGTCCTCAGAAAGTTTTCTGCTGGCTTACTCCCGCTTTGTTGCCCTTAGAGGTCACCCACGCAAGCTATGGTCCGACAAAGGGACAAACTTCATCGGGGCTAAACCCGCTCTGAATGAGCTCCAAAACCACATGCGCTGTCTACAAACATCATCTGTTGAGGACATTGCAGCCAAGAATGGGACAGACTGGGCATGGTGCTTCCACCCTGCCGATGCGCCTCACCGGAATGGAGCAGCAGAAGCTGCCGTAAAACTGATAAAAAGAGCCCTAACAAGTTTGAAAGGAGCGACAGACTCTCTCACCTGGGGTGAGTTCCAGACTCTAATTTTTCAGGCAGCCAACCTGACAAATGAGCGCCCAATCGACGCTCGCGCCCAGGAGCAAGAGGAGTCAGTCGACTACATAACTCCTAACTCTCTCATCCTCGGACGATCCTCAGTGGGAGGAGACACAGATGGACTTGATCTAGTCACCCACCCTTGGCGCAGGCTAAGGAACATCCACAATTTAGTTGACAGATTCTGGGCCAAGTGGAATGAACTAGCCGGTCCAAATCTCTTTGTCCGTGAGAAGTGGCATACAAAGGAGAGAAACGTCAAAAAGGGAGACATCGTCTGGATCGCAGACCCTAATGCTATGAGAGGACAATTCCGCTTGGGCATAGTTACAGCCACAAGACCAGACAGGCATGGAGTCGTCAGGGACGTCGATGTCAAAGTTTGTGCTGGCCTTCCAACGACGAATACTGAGAGAAAAGGCAGGACAAATCAACAACTCCCGTCAACCATCATTCTGCAAAGGGATGTAAGGCGGCTGATCGTGCTGATCCCAGCAGAGGATTCGACTCCAGCTGCGACTTCATGACGCTGTCTCCCGGGGCGACTTCAAAGTTCCAGTCACTGCCCCACCCTTTGGCCAAATCAACGCCCCAAAACCCCTTAAAACTATATGGCTGGTTGGTGTAGGCGGATCGCTGCCACCATGCCCACACAGTGCACACAGTACATATACAAAGATGAGCATCCACACTCCATTTAAAAAAAAAAAAAAAAAAAAAAAAAAAAAAATCATTGTAACTGGATTTTTGAATGTGTGTCACGAAGTGGGGTCTCTAGATTGTGGTGTAAGTTCCTTGGATGGGACATCAGGAACTTAAGTGGGAGGTGTTGGATTTAATATGTGTATTTGTTATGTGTATATGTATTGATGGCGGACTTACCTGGGACTTTAAGATGGGCGGGGCTACCACTGACAGGTGACCATGTCGGTAGCTTTAAAAATGGCGTCATTGTTTCGTTTGTAAAAACAGCGTGCTTCGTCACCAGCATACCCCACTGGTAAGATCATTTGTTATGTCCGCTTTGCTTTGTTAGATCAGCTGAATTATTGTTTAAATTCCATGCTTGCCTGCTTCCTTGCTTTTCTGTTTGTTGTAAGTCCGCTGTGTCCGCAGCGCTTGTTGTGCGGCGGACTTGCTGCGTCACAACCAGGGCAAACACTCACTATTTAGTCTTTGAACAACATTGGCAAAATTAACAGTAATGTGTGGATTGAAATCTGCTGGATTAGATTGTTGTCACGTTGCGTGTGTCCAGCTGCATTTCGAAGGTTTGAGTTAAAAATACCGGCACTTTACTTCCTGGTTTGGCTGATGGGATTTGTAGTTCTTTTATGTAGTTCTGCTCATATGTGTAATGTGTGCCTCAAACAGAGCGCCGGTGTTTTATGTCTTTTTAATATGATTGTCCATGAACCATAGAGACATTATAAATAATTCTGATCACATTTAAAACATTATATGACATAAATTAATGATGATAATAAAATGTAAATGCTAAAATTAATAAGTTAGGATAAAATCACAGTGATTGATAATATGTCATATCATGGTTGACAACATTATGGTTCAGTTGATGAATTCATGTTTATTATTTACATTATGATGATTCAAGATAGATACATTGTTTTATGTTCATGTTTACTTGTAGGTTATTACCTGCTTCTGCTGCTGCTGCTGCTGCTGCTGCTACTGTTTCTGCAATAGTACCAAATAAAACAAGCAAAAGAGTGCAGTGCGAGTAATTCCTTTTATGCTGAGTGACGACCCCTATTCAGAGGGCCAATACGGAAAAAACTGAACAGTCATACCTCCACCACAGAGCATACTCTTCACCGCATTACCCCATTAATAACAATAATCATT
This sequence comes from Nerophis lumbriciformis, assembly GCF_033978685.3. Lineage (NCBI taxonomy): Eukaryota > Metazoa > Chordata > Actinopteri > Syngnathiformes > Syngnathidae > Nerophis > Nerophis lumbriciformis. The sequence goes on from NC_084551.2 coordinate 20,995,681, forward strand.
TTGTAGCGTGGGATGTAAGAACAGTTTTGAACAATTGAAATTAGTCAAACGGAGAGAAATTGTAGGTATGGAAAACACTAACTTGGACAGATTTATGCTTTTGAAATAGAATGCTAATTTATGTTTTGGTGACACCTAGTTTAGTAGTTACTGGATACAACATGTTTACTTGACCCACTTCCTGGGGAACTTATCAAGGAGCTTTTTGTATTATTACGTCCATCAGTGCTAATTATTATAAACTTATCACTTTCCTCTGGCACTGTTCCTCTAGCATTCAAGAAAGCGGTTATTCATCCTCTGCTAAAAAGACCTAACCTCGATCCTGACCTCATGGTAAACTACCGACCGGTGTCCCACCTTCCTTTTATTTCGAAAATCCTCGAAAAAATTGTCGCACAGCAGCTAAATGAAATCTTAGTGTCTAACAATCTCTGTGAACCTTTTCAATCCGGTTTCAGGGCAAATCACTCTACGGAGACAGCCCTCGCAAAAATGACTAATGATCTACTGCTAACGATGGATTCTGATGCGTCATCTATGTTGCTGCTTCTTGATCTTAGCGCTGCTTTCGATACCGTCGATCATAATATAATAATAGGTGACATCATACGCAAATACGGTGTTGGCTTTCACTGTTATGCTGATGACACCCAACTCTACATGCCCCTAAAGCTGACCAACACGCCGGATTGTAGTCAGCTGGAGGCGTGTCTTAATGAAATTAAACAATGGATGTCCACTAACTTCTTGCAACTCAACGCCAAGAAAACAGAAATGCTGATTATCGGTCCTGCTAAACACCGACATTTATTTAATAATACCACCTTAACATTTGACAACCAAACAATTACACAAGGCGACTCAGTAAAGAATCTGGGTATTATCTTCGACCCAACTCTCTCCTTTGAGTCACACATTAAGAGTGTTACTAAAGCGGCCTTCATCTCCGTAATATCGCTAAAATTCGTTCCATTTTATCCACTAGCGACGCTGAGATCATTATTCATGCGTTCGTTACGTCTCGTCTCGACTACTGTAACGTATTATTTTCGGGTCTCTCTATGTCTAGCATTAAAAGATTACAGTTGGTACAAAATGCGGCTGCTAGACTTTTGACAAGAACAAGAAAGTTTGATCATATTACGCCTATACTGGCTCACCTGCACTGGCTTCCTGTGGACTTAAGATGCGACTTTAAGGTTTTACTACTTACGTATAAAATACTACACGGTCTAGCTCCATCCTATCTTGTCGATTGTATTGTACCATATGTCCTGGCAAGAAATCTGCGTTCAAAGAACTCCGGCTTATTAGTGATTCCCAGAGCCCAAAAAAAGTCTGCGGGCTATTGAGTGTTTTCTATTCGGGCTCCAGTACTCTGGAATGCCCTCCTGGTAGCAGTTAGAGATGCTACCTCGGTAGGAGCATTTAAGTCCCATCTTAAAACTCATTTGTATACTCTAGCCTTTAAATAGACCCCCCTTTTAGACCAGTTGATCTGCCATTTCTTTTCTTTTCTCCTCTGCTCCCCTCTCCCTTGTGGAGGGGGGGGGGCACAGGTCCGGTGGCCATGGATGAAGTGCTGGCTGTCCAGAGTCGGGACCCGGGGTGGACCGCTCGCCTGTGCATCGGCTGGGAACATCTCTGCGCTGCTGACCCGTCTCCGCTCGGGATGGTGTCCTGCTGGCCCCACTATGGACTGGACTCTTACTATTATGTTGGATCCACTATGGACTGGACTCTCACAATATTATGTCAGACCCACTCGACATCCATTGCATTCGGTCTCCCCTAGAGGGGGGGGTTACCCACATATGTGGTCCTCTCCAAGGTTTCTCATAGTCATTCACATCGACGTCCCACTGGGGTGAGTTTTTCCTTGCCCTTATGTGGGCTTTGTACCGAGGATGTCGTTGTGGCTTGTGCAGCCCTTTGAGACACTTGTGATTTAGGGCTATATAAATAAACATTGATTGATTGACTTTCTCATAGGTTTCTGCTTTCGAGACTTTCTGTATTTGATGTACAACTATAATTATTTGAAACTTGTTTATATTGACACATTCATGACACTTAATATGTTGTTTTTTTTTTGTCCTGTCCAGCTTCTCAGGCAAATCATATAGTTAATGTAGATGCCCATATCGGCTGTACAGATTTATTTTACAAAAGAGAAGTGTGGGATACTTCTCTTGTTGCCTTATTAGTATTTGACTTTATTAAATGCATGTATATTATTATTTGGTGCAGCCGGGCCGGAGCAGGAGGGGATAGAAAGAGAAAAAAAGGACGACAGAGGTGAAGATTGCGGGGACAAGATGGGGATAAGACAAAGAGACAACAATAACAACAACAATAGAACAACATCAACAAATAGGTTATGTACAAATATGATGGTAAAAGTGATAGCAAAGAAGCAGTTAGTGAAATAAAAAACACAGAAATGACAATGAACATTATTACACTACAAATGGAGTAATACAAATACCAATAGAAATAGCACTATTGATCATGAATAATCACAATAATTACCTCTATTATCAACAATACAATTGTTCAAATGCAACAATACATATATGTAATGATAACTTGAAATACAAAAGAAAGCAGATGCATGGAGAAGAACGAGAAGCAGACTATATTAACCTTGTAGATTGTTATAGTAACTATAGGTTAAGCTTTGTGCAGGACACTTAATACATATGTCTAGCTGGTGTGTTAACTGTTGTGTACAGTAGCTGTTATAGTAGTTCCTAGACTAGACCCTACCATGTTAAACTTTTGTAAATGACTTCACTAAAATACAAGAAAAAACAAACGTGTGTTTATTGCAGGACATATACAGTAGATGTTAACTAGCTGTCCAGCTTTGCACAAGTAAACAAGCTGCAGAACTGCTTTTGTCGTAGCTTATAAGGGTGAATTTAGATGCAAGCCGATATAATTCGATTTGTTTGCTGTTAACGGACATATATCGGTATCGGATCAGCTATAGACAATTGTAAATCCATTCGACCAATGAACATGTTCACTTTAGTTAGGTTGTATTAGTTAGGTTAATAGTGTTGGACATGATACACTGTATTGCCAAAAGTATTTGGCCACCTGCCTTGACTCACATATGAACTTGAAGTGCCATCCCATTCCTAACCCATAGGGTTCAATATGATGTCGGTCCACCTTTTGCAGCTTCAACTCTTCTGGGAAGGCTGTCCACAAGGTTGCGGAGTTTGTTTATAGGAATTTTCCACCATTCTTCCAGAAGCGCATTGGTGAGGTCAAACACTGACGTTAGTCGATAAGGCCTGGCTCTCAGTATCCGTTCTAATTCATCCCAAAGGTGTTCTATCGGGTTCAGGTCAGGACTCTGTGCAGGCCAGTCAAGTTCATCCACACCAGACTCTGTCATCCATGTCTTTATGGACCTTGCTTTGTGCACTGGTGCACAGTCATGTTGGAATAGGAAGGGGCCCGCTCCAAACTGTTCCCACAAAGTTGGGAGCATGGAATTGTCCAAAATGTTTTGGTATCCTGGAGCATTCAAAGTTCCTTTCACTGGAACTAAGGGGCCACACCCAACTCCTGAAAAACAACCCGCACCATAATTCCTCCTCCACCAAATTTTACACTGCAGTCCGAAATGTAGCGTTCTCCTGGCAACCTCCAAACCTAGACTCGTCCATCAGATTGCCAGATGGAAAAGCGTGATTCACCACTCCAGAGAAGGCGTCTCCACTGCTGTAGAGTCCAGTGGCGACGTGCTTTAGTTTACACCACTGCATCCGACGCTTTGCATTGAACTTGGTGATGTATGGCTGAGATGCAGCTGCTCGGCCATTGAAACCCATTCCATGAAGCTCTCTGCGTACTGTACGTGGGCTAATTGGAAGGTCACATGAAGTTTGGAGCTCTGTAGCAACTGACTATGCAGAAAGTCTTTGCACTATGCGCTTCAGCATCCGCTGACCCCTCTCTGTCTGTTTATGTGGCCTACCACTTGGTGGCTGAGTTGCTGTTGTTCCCGAACTCTACCATTTTCTAATAATAAAGAAAGTTGACAGTTGACTTTGGAATATTTAGGAGCGAGGAAATTTCACGACTGGATTTGTTGCACAGGTGGCATCCTATGACAGTTCCACGCTGGAAATCACTGAGCTCCTGAGAGCGGCCCATTCTTTCACAAATGTTTGTAGGAACAGTCTCCATGCCTAAGTGCTTGATTGTATACACCTGTGACCGGGCCAAGTGATCAGGACACCTAATTCTCATCATTTGGATGGCTGGCCAAATACTTTTGGCAGTATAGTGTATATGTTTAGGTTTCAAGGTTTGGCAGAAGTGAAACCTTTGAGGAGAGATAGAGAAAATGTTTTACTGCAACGTGAAGCATTTTGGATACACACGTTGCAAACTTTGAGTACCCTAAAAGGATGAACGAGGAGTTGCTTTTGGGATGTTTTCTATAACGGTGTTTTATCTATATGCATATCATATACTTCATATAGATTATTTTTGTGGCTTGATGTAGGGCTTCAGGTTGGTGCTTCATTGTGATACTTTTCAAGTATTATAGTATATATAGAGGGAGGTAGAGCTATTCTATTTTTTCACTGTGCTGATGAGCTATGTCTTCTTTTATTATAATGGTTGTCCACACGTTTTTTTATTACTTTATTTTCCGATACTATACTGAGTGTTTGATTTTGTATAATTTTCCATTTTGTCTATTATTTGTGCACTTTAATTTTTTTTGGATGTTGTTCTTGATGTATTATATCAATTGACCACAGCTGTGACTATTTAAGTGCATCACTTCCTGTTAAAAAAAATTGCACACTGACCAAAGTGAAGTGAAGTGAATTTATATAGCGCTTTTCTCTAGTGACTCAAAGGCACTTTACGTAGTGAAAACCCAATATCTAAGTTACATTTAAACCAGTGTGGGTGGCACTGGGAGAAGGTGGATAAAGTGTCTTGCCCAAGGACACAACGGCAGTGACTAGGATGGCGGAAGCGGGGATCGAACCTGGAACCCTCAAGTTGCTAGAACGGCCAATCTACCAACGGAGCTATACCGCCCCACAAGATGCAGACCTTTGTTGAAACCGGTCTGTGTTTGGTAAGCGCCTGTGCAGTTTATAGTACAAATTATAAGAAGGACACGAGTGTTGGTGGCCTTGCTTTTTTTTTAAATACACTTTTTGCCGTGCATCTTTTTATTTTTGTTTTGTTACGTTTGTTACGTACAGAGAGTGCAGGTTTTTCCTGTATTTTGTTGTGCAGCATCACCATGCTTGATTGATTGATTGATTGATACTTTTATTACTAGATTGCACAGTACAGTACATATTCCGTACAATTGACCACTAAAACACCCGAATAAGTTGTTCAACTTGTTTAAGTCGGGGTCCACGTTAATCAATTCATGGTAAATGAAAAGGTGATCCCTACCACAAGATCACACATGACGTCCTAGTAGGGATCCATGATTAGAGTGTCTGCTCTGAGATCGGTAGGTCGTGAGTTCAAACCCCGGCCGAGTAATACCAAAGACTATAAAAATGGGACCCATTACCTCAGCATCAAGGATTGGAATTGGGGGATAAATCATCAAAAATGATTCCCGGGCGTGGCCACCGCTGCTGCTCAATACTCCCCTCACCTCCCAGGGGGTGATCAAGGGTGATGGGTCAAATGCAGATGATAATTTCACCACACCTAGTGTGTGTGTGACTATCAGTGGTACTAAAAATGATGATCAGCCCTGGTTAGGGTGTGGGATGGATGTTCCTTGCACCCGTTAGTGAAGAGTGAGTGAAAGGAGACCTACTGACCTGTAACACACTCCTAAGATAAGTGTGTTGCTTGCAACATGCAGATTGGAAGCGTGTGTCAAACGCGGGCTCTATTTGTAAACCGGTATCACTTACAACAGGAAGGGCGACTGCTTTCCAATAGCAAGGAAAGAGAAACCTCAGCACACAGCGAGTCATCAGCAGCACACATGTGGCACAGGTGCGGCGCACCTGTCTATAATCACCTGCAAGTCGTCCTCCCCTTCTCGTCTTGGCCCCAGGTCACCAAGGTCCGCGACCCCTCGCGTGCTGATCAAGGTAAGGTGAGAAGTGCTATCACAATGTCTGGGAGGAAGATTGTTGAGCCATTAGCGGCAACAAATCACAGCAAGAGTCTCATCTGGTGCAGCTGTGTGAAACTTAAACCGGAGTAAAGACGAAAAGGAATGATAAAAGGGAAGCGGCCAGACGATGACATCCTGCTTTGGCTTCACTGCAGTGCTGAATGTAAATTCCACTAGATGACAGACTTGAGCAGTGATGACTCTCCACTTCCTTGCAGGCTGCACAGCTTCTAATCAGTGCTGTGCGTGTTTGTAAGCAAAACAGTTGAGAGGTTTTGAACCGATGGAGCATGGATTGATGGAGTGCAGAGCAGCCCCCTAAACACGCAACATCCTCTTTTTGGGACACTCGCCTTGAAGTGGCAAAGTAGGTCGTTGGCCTCGGAAGAAAAAGGGGGTGACTGAACGGCCCGTCGCTCAACTTCCTCTTCCTTTTTTCATCTAGCCCTTGTTTGCTCTCAGTGGCTATTTTTGACTCTTATGTCACCGTTTAGGGTGTTATCACAGGATGCTAGTAGGGTTAAAAATGTTTCAAATCTGTTTCTGAACGATGGGCCGCCGGCGCCTCTACAGGGCAGCTAACCTACTCAGTGGCCCTGTGGTTAGAGTGTCCGCCCTGAGGTCGGTAGGTCGTGAGTTCTAACCCCGGCCGAGTCATACCAAAGACTATAAAAATGGGACCCATTACCTCCCTGCTTGGCACTCCGCATCAAGGGTTGGAATTGGGGGTTAAATCAGTGCTGCCCACTGCTCCCCTCACCTCGCAAGGGGTGATCAAGGGTGATGGGTCAAATGCAGAGAATTATTTCACCACACCTAGTGTGTGTGTGACAATCATTGGTTCTTTAACTTTAACAAATATCTGTTTCTCAGCTGTGTTTCATATGGACTGCAGTGGTACTCAGTTGTAACACACTTTTCCACCATTTATGGCAGTAATGACTAACCTGACTCTCGCCAGATCTTTGTAGTTCACTCAGCTCCACACAAGGATCCGGGACTTCTCAATAGGACATGTAAATCCAGAAGGCGGGGCCTTGTATAAAAAAATCATTGTGTTTGATTGGATAAAGCACTAGTCCGTTATCGTGAATGACGTGCTACTTCAACCACTCACATGGAAATCAACCCGTGACGCTGATGAGAGCGACGCTGGGTAATCCAAAACAGAACAGCCGACATATAGGATAACGACAGAGCGAAGAGTTCTCTGTTCATCTTTTAAATAATTAATATTTGATACATTCGACAAAACTGTTGCAATAGCAGAATCAATGTCAGCCCACAATGCCGCCATTGTTGTTTGAATCAAACAGTCGCTTCGGCGCTACGTCACAACTATGAAATCCCCGCCCGGCGATCCTGATTGGTTCTTTATTTTTTGCTATCTTGAAGGAGTTTGCATTGCCCTCGAGCCATACTTGCCAACCCTCCCGAATTTTCCGGGAGACCCCCGAAATTCAGCGCCTCTCCCAAAAAACTCCCAGGACAAATATTCTCCCGAAAATCTCCAGATTTTCAGCTGGAGCTGGAGGCCACGCCCCTTCCAGCACCATGCGGACCTGAGTGACAGTCGACAGCCTGTTCTCACGTTCGCTAGAGTGCAGTGCACAACTGCGCACACAACAAGGAGACGAAGCAGAAGAACGAGGAAGATACAGCCATGGCGACGCCGACGACGAGTAAGATGAAGAAATATGCTTGTAAGTTCCAAGCCGCAGCTGCGATTGGACCTGGATAGCCTCCGGGAAGAAGTAGTGGAGTACCAAGTGCTTGAGAGTGAAGATCTTTTTCAGGAAGCAAGGATTGACCGGTTTTGGGCCATGCTAGGGAGAGATGGAAGATTTCAGACTCTAGTGCATTTGATAAAAGCACTTTTGTGCGTGCCACACAGCAATGCATCATTAGAGAGGGTGTTCAGCATGGTTAGAAAAATAGTGAAAGAGGATAGAACAAGGATGGACAATTCAACCCTTAACTCAACAATGAGTAGATGAGTGTTATGTGTGTGTATATGTGTAAATAAATGAACACTGAAATTCAAGTATTTATTTTATTTATATGCATATACAGTATATATATATATATATATATATATATATATATATATATATATATATATATATATATATAATAATAATAAAATAAATATATATATATATATAGCTAGAATTCAGTGAAAGTCAAGTATTTCTTATATATATATATATATTGAATTTTAGCTGTAAATATACTCCTCCCCTCTTAACCACGCCCCCCACCACGCCCCACCCCCACCCCCCCACCTACCGATATCAGAGGTCTCAAGGTTGGCAAGTATGCCTCGAGCCCAGATCTTTGTGTGGAGCTCAGCGAACTACAAGGATCTGGCAAGAGTCAGGTTAAGTCATGACATCCATCCATTCATTTTCTACCGCTTGTCCCTCTCAATCTCAAACAAATAGAACAAGTCCGTTGCTAAAGTCAGAGAAAAGTTTCTTAATCGCAAAACGTATGACTAAATGGGTGAAGGTGTACATTCATTTGTACTTTGATTTTGTTGACCGTTCAGAAAAAAATATATATTAATTTTCAATTTAGTTCATTTCACTTTCGCACAACATGACTGTGTGTACACATTTTCATATTCGTAAGTTATTTATGAATCCCTTTTAATGCAGTATATTTGGTTAGTTGTTATTTTTCTAGTCAGCCTGACTTAAGCCTAAGGTTTATGTGTAAAATAATCTTTGTGATTAACATGGTTTCATATCATTGTACAAGGTTGTAAACTGAGTGCAGTAGGTTAGGTATAATTATTGAATACTATTGAAATTAAGAGTAAGATTCTTGATTTAGTGTCACCGAGCACCTCTGATGTGGAAAAGTTGGGCCCCAAGGTCAAAAAGTTTAAGAACCCTTATTATAAATTATATACATTTGGCAGACAATAAAGCTTTTATTACTATCGCCATATCCCCCTCTCCCTCGTGGAGGGCGGGGCACAGGTTCGGTGGCCATGGATGAAGTGCTGGCTGTCCAGAGTCAGGACCCGAGGTGGACCGCTCGCCTGTGCATCGGTTGGGGACATCTCTGCGCTGCTGACCTGTCTCCGCTCGGGATGGTCCCCTCCCTTCTGGCCCCACTATGGACTGGACTCTCACTATTTTGTTAGATCCACTATGGACTGGACTTTCACAATATTATGCTAGATCCACTCGACGTCCATTGCACCGGTCGCCCTATAGGGGGGTCCTCTCCAAGGTTTCTCATTGTCATCCCACTGGGTTGAGTTTTTTCTTGCCCTGATGTGGGATCTGAACCGAGGATGTCGTTGTGGCTTGTGCAGCCCTTTGAGACACTTGTGATTTAGGGCTATATGAATAAACATTGATTGATTGATTTGTCCTGCACATTTGACAAAGGCATCTATCTGTGTTGGCCCTGCGATAAGGTGGCGACTTGTCCAGGGTGTACCCCACTCTCCGCCCGAATGCAGCTGAGATAGGCTCCAGCACCCTCCGCGACCCTGAAAGTGACAAGCGGTAGAAAATGGATGGATGGTCTAATAGCAGCTATCGTCCCTCCACGATGCAATTTCAATCCCTAAACCTCACATCAATGGTAGCATATAAACCGTTTCTTACAAGTACCATTATCACTGGAGATGATAGGACAAGGAATAGCTTAACATGCTACACTACACACTATGGCGTACAAAAAGCAACCGCTAAACTAGAGCTTTTGAAAGTCAACATGGGTGGACAGTTCGATACAAATATTGACGATACACTGTTTAGTGTCAGTATATGGTTGATACTACAGTGATTAGACCAGAATGTTTTTATTATCACAAAACTAGTTGTTTTTGTTACTGTTTACAAACTCGGGAGCCAACAGTAGTTTTTACTTTTGTTTAGTTATTTCGCATTTTTAACTTTATCATTAAATTTCTGTCTAATAAAATGGAATAAAGGCACAATTTAAATATCAATTGATATCGTTGGATTATAGTTGTAATCAAAAACCTTATCATTTATGAGCCTGAATTATTTTTAATTTTGATTTAATATCGGTCCCTGTAACACCATGGTATTTAAGCAATACTCAAATGTGTGGTATCCTCCAAAACTAATGTAAAGTATCCGAACTGAAGAATAAGTGCCTGTTACATTTTAACAGAAGTGTAGAGAGAAACAATGTTAGAACAGAAAGTAGCCAGATATTAACAGTAAATTAAAAAGTAAAATAATAGTTTACAAAAAAATATTACAATTGGAAATGATGCAATATGTTGCAGCATACGTCAGCAGGGAAAATATGAGACCTTATAACCATTTTGAAATGGTTATAAGGTCATCATCTACATGCCAAATCATTTATTGTAATATATATTGTTATCGCAATTGGCTGCAATACATAATCACGATATACATTTTAAAAAGGTTATCCTTAGATGCTACATCCACTTTCTTTATATAATTTGTGTACATCTTCCTTAATTCTTGAAGTTTCACACATGAAAAGAAACAGTGATCGAGTCACGATGTGTGCTTTGTCGTCGCGTGCATTGAGCTCACGATTATGTGGTCAGTGCTGCTTTTCATTCATGACAAAAAAAACCTCTTGATGGCTCCCTGAAGCCAAATTATGATGACTTATAACTGCGAGCAACACACACACACACACACACACGAGAAAGGGCAAACATTGACAGTTGTGACACATTTTCCCTTCTCCTCTTGCAACAATCATAGACCAACAATGTCTGTCATTTGGACACATTTTAAAAACAAATGAGGACATGCATATGATGACTGCATTTTGTCATTCAGAACAAGCTGCACAGATCTACACGGGGCACACACACACACACACACACACACACACACACACACACACACACACACACACACACACACACACACACACACACACACACACACACACACACCCTGGTAATGAATCACACTGATTGCATTTAACTGGAATTGGACATCAGCACTCACAAAAACATGAGGGAATGTCCGTATTGCCTTGTTGTGAATAGGGATGGGTACCTTTCACCAACTTTCAGTACTTTTGTGTGTTCATGCGTTAATAATGTTAGTGTTTAATATTAAAATCTATTTTTTTCATTTAACACTGAGCTGCTTAGAAGTGTGTGCTGTCCAGTTATTGTTTTCCTACACTTCTGAGTATCATTTGCAAGTATAATGATAGATTTTGCATGCAGTTGCAATTCCAATGAGTTAGATGGCAGTAATGCATAGACTTCGGTTAGTTGCCTAGCCAGCAAGTAGTCTTTGCCATTAATAATAATAATGGATTCGATTTATATTGTTAGGAACACTAGTTGTAGCAGTTATTGTGACCCATACATGTAGAAGACATCAAGGGGCGTGCAGGTGAACGCAAATTTATTGTTAAGAAGTCCAAAATACAAACTGGAGCACAGCGGGGTATATGCGCAGTGCATGAAAAAAATAGCTGACAGAGACCTAACAACAAAAGTATACATCCATCCATTTTCTGCCGCTTGTCCCTCTCGGGATCATGAGGTGGGTGGAGGGCTGAGTCTAATCCCAGCTGCGAGCAAAAATCCAGAATCCACTAACTGTGTTTGTGACTCCAAACATTCAAATGCACAACATATGCATGTGCACAACACTCCAGCAACTGAGCTGTGAGCATGGCTTAAATAGTCCTTCGGTAATGATAGAAGCAGGTGCAAGACATAATTACTAATCATCCACAGGTGAGGAGGACAGCCCTCAGAAGCAGTGGGGAAGCTACTGCAGGACACACATACAGAACAGGAAGTGGAAACAAAAAAAGAGCACAAAAAAAGGAAGTGAACAAAAAGACAGAAAAGCACACAGAAAACAATACAAGGAATGACCTGGCGTAACTGGTCATAACATATTAGGCACTTTTTTCTAGTGACTCAAAGCACATGACACTGAGATATAATAATAATAATAATAATAATAATAATTCATCCACTCCGCATTCCTACATGGATGGTGGTAAGCTACAAATGACCGATGAAAACATGTCTGTCAATTTGCGCCAACAGCCTCTACGACCACCGCCAAACATTCATACACCTTTGTGGCCGTCACTGGAGGCAAGGTGTGTGAAGTGCCTTGCCCAAGGACACAACAGCAGTGATTAAGATGACGGAAGCTGGATTGGTACAAATAATTATTACATTTTGGTGAGGGTCAATGCATTTTACTACTACTCCAATACGCACAATACATACAGATTGACTTTACTTTAGCACTTTAGCACCTTACATCTACTGTTAGTTATTTTCCGTTTGCAGTGCTTAAGCTTTGCCAATTAAATACTTTGGTTTACATGGTTCTTTTTCCAGGAACCCTTTGTGTCGCAATACAGACCACAATCTTTCCATCTACTAAGCGACTTTTAAAGTTTGATCTTGTGTTGGATTTTGCATGCAGGTGTACTTTAATGCTATAGCCAGTGAGAGTATATACACATTTTGCTGGTTGCCCTCATGGCTGTTTTGCAAAGTGGAATTTGTTATCCATGGGGGTATGCCTACTTTGCGGCCAGGATGCATGCTTGATATATTGCACGTTCCAATGTTTTCCCCTCCTGTACCCAGCGGATTATTTCACCCGCATCACTGCAGGGTGGATCTATGAGGTGCCTCCGGGTTACCACTACTTTTACACCTGTGTTCTCTACACAGGTAAATCTGATGAAAGCTATGTGTGTGTGTGTGTGTATACATATATATATATATATATATATATATATATACAGTACATACATATATATAGTCAAGGTTTCTGTGGTTTATCCGTCATACAGTGCTCAATACCGGGGTAGAGCGGAATATACGTTAGGTTAGAAAAAACCCAGAGGCTATATCATCCCTACAAGCCTGTTTTGCAGGTTTCCCTGCTCGTCACTGGGTTTTATTATTATTTATTTATTATTATTAATAAAAAAAGGGAAACCTGCAAAACAGGCTTGCAGGGATGATATAGCCTCTGTGTTTTTTCTAAACTAAACATATATATATAAATGTATATGGATAGATATATAAATATATATGGATATATATATAATTATATATGGATAGATGTATAAATATATATGATTCAACACTATATATGTACATATATACATACAGTATATATATAAATATATACTGTATGCACACTATATATATATATATATATATATATATATATATATATATATATATATATATATATATATATATATATATATATATATATATATATATGTATGTGTGGGAAAAAAATCACAAGACTGATTTTTTTCCCACACATACATATATTGCGCTCTACTACGGTATCAAGCACTATTTTTTGGATAACCTTATTAAGACATATATATATATATATATATATATATATATATATATATATATATATATATATATATATATATATATATATATATATATACACACACAATACAATATATCAAGCATGCATCCATATATGTATGTATACACACACACACACACACACACACACACACAGAAACACACACACACACACACACACACACACACACACACACACACACACACACACACACACACACACACACACACACACACACACCAATTAGCCACCATATTGCCAAGTCTGGAAGAAGACCCTTACTGACCATAGCCTTGGACCGAAATTTACACTTTCAAGCTTCACTGTAATTTGCATCTGCCCACAGGGACAGACTAATATATTCTGAGCAAAGGTTTTTGGTGTGATATACAGATATTACTTACGGTATAAACACTTTGTAGGGCACAGCAAAAGAAAAGACCGACATATTCATCTTAATGGCAAAGACTACTTCCCGGCTATGACAACACACTGTAGCCTATACACTATTGCCAACTAACGTCTTGAAATTGTAACTGCATGCTAAGTCTAGAAAATAATACGTGCAAATGAGACTCATAGAGAACCAACAGAATGGCACCAAAAATGGTACCGTTAAGTTCTGGTATCGATTCCCAGGTATTTGGAATTGGGACTTAATCAATTCAAATATGAAAGGCACCCATTCCTAAATATTTGCATTTATCTATGGAATCTTTAAGAAACGGCATTTCAAGTGCATTGTGGCCTATCAAGTAATCCTAAAGCAAGCAACACAAAGTCGAGGTTGCTATTCCAACATCTTTTTTTTATAATTTGCTACATTCATATTTTTTAATTTGATGAATAATATACAACAAGGATTAGTCTAGGCACTTGCCTGACTTCATTTTCCACTTGGCTGTGTGGCCAAAAGCAGCCTCAGCAGCATAGGGTGAAAATCCAACCAAATAAATCAGACATATGTAAATTAGTTCTTGTTTTTGTTTCAGATTTTGACTCGCCCAGAGGCAACACTGATTTCCATCTAGAAAGACAGAATCATGATGGATTTATAAAAGTCATTAACATAAACAGCAAGCCATGCCTTAAAAATATACAAATATGCAAACTTGAACTCCTGTGGGTATCCAATAATGTATTTATTTTGGTGCACAAAGTGTGATCAGATATGTTTTAATTTTGAACAATTTTTCTAAATGAATGCGTTGCCAGCCTGTGGCTTTTAGCTCATTGGCTAGCACTGCTCCTGGGTGTAGGGCTGGACATGCGTTACACTGGATGTTGGCATTGGTTTTCTGCAGGTTTTTCCTACATCCCAAAAACATGCATGTAAGGTGAATGCGTGACTGTAAATTGTCCAAAAGATTAATGTGAGTGTGAATGGTTGTTTGTATTCAGTAACCTGCTCAGTGGCCTAGTGGTTAGAGTGTCTGCTCTGAGATCGGTAGGTCGTGAGTTCAAACCATGGCTGAGTCATACCAAAGATTATAAAGACGGGACCCAATACCTCCCTGCTTGGCACCAAGATGATTCCCGAGCGTGGCCACCGCTGTAACAACAATGTTATAAAAAGATGACCAAAATGCAGCCTATTTACTATACACACTTCTATTTGTGCTACAGAGATTAAACACAAGTTATTATTATTATTAAGCCTGTATACTTTGATACGTTTACATCAACATCTCTTACATTCTGTAGTCGATGCACCAGTGATCTGCACACTTAAAAATGTCCGCTGGTACTTCCCAGAACTAAACCAGATGTCGGTAGATTCCAACAACACGGCAAGATGCGAATCACAAGACATGACAAAAATATTAGAATTGTTATTAGAGACAAAATGTTCAGACATAATCTCACCAGCGTGACAGATTCATTAAATGATCAAGTGTATTCTGTTTTTTTCTAAATATTTTAAGGTGTATCGGCGTGTGCCTCACAATATGAAGGTCCTTGGTATGAGTTTGGATAGGTTGATTGGCAACACTAAATTGGCCCTAGTGTGTGAATGTAGTCTGTCTATCCGTGTTGGCTCTGCGATGAGGTGGCGACTTGTCCAGGGTGTACCACGCCTTCCGCCCGAATGCAGCTGGTATAGGCTCCAGCAACCCCCGCGACCCCGAGAGGGACAAGCAGTAGGAAATGGATGGATTATTGTTAAATTCTGTGGTTTTGTGAGGATCTGTTGGAAGGAGAAATATGTGGAATTCTAACAAATGTGTGGTAACAATGTCCACCCACTACCCAGACAACAATGAAAGGGACACAAATTTGTGGTGGGTGTCAGGAAGAAAGTCTCTCTATTACCAAGTCAACATTATTGATGAGTGTTTCTTTGTCTTACATGTTCAACAATTTTGAACTTTGGATTTTGAACATCTGTGCACATTCTTGGCAAACGAAGAGATCGACAAGTGAAGTAGGAGTCATGTCCTTATTTAAGCGGTTTTATCTCAGCTTTTATGACACACTTAACACATTATCAGAGCTTTTCCAGACAGACTTGTTGTAAAAATGGATGACTGGATGCTTGCCAACCTGCAGCCACAAACAGGGTATGAATGTGTGTGTGTGTGTGTGTGTGTGTGTGAATGGGTGAATGTGGAAAATAGTGTCAAAGCGCTTTGAGTTCCTTAAAGGGGAACATTATCACCAGACCTATGTAAGCGTCAATATATACCTTGATGTTGCAGAAAAAAGACCATATATTTTTTTAACCGATTTCCGAACTCTAAATGGGTGAATTTTGGCGAATTAAACGCCTTTCTATTATTCGCTCTCTGTTGTGACGTCACATCGGGAAGCAATCCGCCATTTTCTCAAACACATTACAAACACCGAGTCAAATCAGCTCTGTTATTTACAGTTTTTTCGACTGTTTTCCGTACCTTGGAGACATCATGCCTCGTCGGTGTGTTGTCGGAGGGTGTAACAACACGAACAGGGACGGATTCAAGTTGCACCAGTGGCCCAAAGATGCGAAAGTGGCAAGAAATTGGACGTTTGTTCCGCACACTTTACCGACGAAAGCTATGCTACGACAGAGATGGCAAGAATGTGTGGATATTCTGCGACACTCAAAGCAGATGCATTTCCAACGATAAAGTCAAAGAAATCTGCCGCCAGACCCCCATTGAATCTGCCGGGGTGTGTGAGCAATTCAGGGACAAAGGACCTCGGTAGCACGGCAAGCAATGGCGGCAGTTTGTTCCCGCAGACGAGCGAGCTAAACCCCCTGGATGTCTTGTCTCACACCGTCCCTTATGCCACCGAAAATGATCAAGAGAAGAATATCGACCCTAGCTTCCCTGGCCTGCTGACATCAACTCCAAAACTGGACAGATCAGCTTTCAGGAAAAGAGAGCGGATGAGGGTATGTCTACAGAATATATTAATTGAGGAAAATTGGGCTGTCTGCACTCTCAAAGTGCATGTTGTTGCCAAATGTATTTCATATGCTGTAAACCTAGTTCATAGTTGTTAGTTTCCTTTAATGCCAAACAAACACATACCAATCGTTGGTTAGAAGGCGATCGCCAAATTCGTCCTCGCTTTCTCCCGTGTCGCTGGCTGTCAGGTCGTTTTCGTCGGTTTCGCTTGCATACGGTTCAAACCGATATGGCTCAATAGCTTCAGTTTCTTCTTCAATTTCGTTTTTGCTACCTGCCTCCGCACTACAACCATCCGTTTCAATACATGCGTAATCTGTTGAATGGCTTAAGCCGCTGAAATCCGAGTCTGAATCCGAGCTAATGTCGCTATAGCTTGCTGTTCTATGCGCCATGTTTGTTTGTGTTGGCATCACTATGTGACGTCACAGGAAAATGGACGGGTGTATATAACGATGGTTAAAATCAGGCACTTTGAAGCTATTTTTTAGGGATATTGCGTGATGGGTAAAATTTTGAAAAAAACTTCGAAAAATAAAATAAGCCACTGGGAACTGATTTTTAATAGTTTTAACCCTTCTGAAATTGTGATAATGTTCCCTTTTAAAAAGGTAGAAAAGCGCTATACAAGTACAACCCATTTACCATTTACCATTTAGGAACAGCAGGTGTTGGTAGGTGTTTCTTCTTTAGTGGCAATTGCTCATGAGCATCATGATATGCCACACCATTCTGGAAACAGGTATGTGAAAAAAGGCAATACTGCACAATGATTCATCCAATAAACTTAGAGGCTTTCTGAAAGGTTAAAACTTCAATGAGCTGCAACCATTTTTAATGATGGTGGTAACCATATACAGTTTCAAATAGTCTCAAGCTTTCATTTAGGTCTTATAGAAACAAACCAGCATCATAGTGTGATCCAGGGCTGTAAACTATAAATGACAGGTTATGCAAAGCTCACTTTAATGGCAGGAAGTCAGGCAAGACATTCCACCCTGACGTCATAAGCTTTGATCAGCTCTCATTCCTTCAAATAAACACACCAATTTACATTTAGTTGAAAAAAGGTATCAAGGGATCACGTTTTTATTTTGAAAGAGGAAAATCTCACCAACATCATACTTGTCGTCTCTATTTTTCCTCAAAAGTCCAGGTGCCTGAGGTGTAAAACGGTATGTGATTACAAAAGTCATTTATCATAAATTATGTGAGAAAATGTTTTAACAATTAGGAATGCAACATGTAATCACAAACAGGCATGCCGGGCAAAAGGCTGATGAATTCTACCACAATCTAAGCTGCTGGTGCAGCGGAAACATTACATTATGAAGGATGAGTCCATCAGAACTGAAATGTTGGTCTTTGCAGCAAATAGCAAGTCACTTCTGTATTTTATTCACTCGAGACATGTCTCCAAAATAGTGACCTTTATTTGAATTGTATTACATTTGATACATGCCACCTGTGTAGCTCGGAAAAGACAACCATGTCACAGATTAACTTCGAATAGTCACGCGCAACTTGCTGTCTAGACCAGCGTTCAAACAGAGTGTAATGTTACAGTGGCCAAAATATACTTGGTAAATAAAACCTATGCCTTGTTTTTTATGAATCCTCAGGCCTACAATGCTACTGTATTTTAATGCTGGTCATTATGGTGGTACTTGGATAGCCAAGTGTTTTCCAAGGTGAAACAAGTTTGAGAACCACTGGTCTAGACGATGCAGGAGCACGATTACAATTCTCATAGACACGTTTTTCAATCTCGACAATAGATGTGGTCTCTCATCAAAGCTCACCCACATTTACACCTATGGAATGCCAGTAAAGGGCCATGAAAAAACATGGTTGGATGAGTTTGGTGTGGAGGAACTTGAGAGCCCTGACCTCAACCCTATCCAAACACCTTTGTGCTGAACTAGAACAGACATTGTGTGCCAGACTATCTTAACAATCAATAACCTCTGACCTTATAAATGTTATTCTGGGTATCATGGGGAAAAGCCTTCCTGTAGATATTTCCCCTCCTGAGTGAAAGCTCTTTATAGCTATTGAAATACTCCCAGTTCCGAATCTTGTAATGTTTTTGGAGTCCTAATCTTTTACCATCCAGTTCACCTGATAGAGTGGTACGTGGTAGTCCATAAATCTGTTACAAAAGGTCAGACAAAATCCAAAGAGTACACAAACTGAAACACTTTTTCTTATGAGAAATACAAACTTACCCCCTCCCCTTCCTTTGAGCTGCACACAAAAAAGATAAGGCAACGTGGATTTTACCGGTATTTATTTATTTTTTAAAGTTAGGGAGTTTTGTGTTTTCAAACTGAGTGCACCACAGGGCTAGTGACAGTTTGTTTGTGTCAACAGGGCAGCTGTATACTTTATTAAATAGAAAGTTGATCCATCACCCCATTGCTTTGTATGAATGATATACACTACTGTAGAGCGTTTTTAAATGTGTTCAAAGTAGGGATGTCCGATAATGTCTTTTTGCCAATATCCGATATACCGATATTGTCAAACTCTTTAATTACCGATACCGATATCAACCGATACCGATATCAACCGATATATACAGTCGTGGAATTAACACATTATTATGCCTAATTTGGACAACCAGGTATGGTGAAGATAAGGTGCTTTTAAAAAAAAAATAAAAAAATAAAATAAGATAAATAAATTAAAAACATTTTCTTGAATAAAAAAGAAAGTAAAACAATATAAAAACAGTTACATTGAAACTAGTAATTAATGAAAATTAGTAAAATTAACTGTTGAAGGTTAGTACTAATAGTGGACCAGCAGCACGCACAATCATGTGTGCTTATGGACTGTATCCCTTGCAGACTGTATTGATATATATTGACATATAATGTAGGAACCAGAATATTAATAACAGAAAGAAAAAACCCTTTTGTGTGAATGAGGGAGGAAGGTTTTTTGGGTTGGTGCACTAATTGTAAGTGAATCTTATGTTTTTTATGTAGATTTAATAAAAACAAAACAAAAAAAAACAAAAAACGATACCGATAATAAAAAAAAAGATTGGACATCTCTAGTTCAAAGTGTACAAAATCTTGACTGAAATATGGACTTTTGTCCTGGCTGGAACCCATTATTCATATTAACTTTGTTGGTGATGAAGAAATTTGGTTCAATATACAAACATTTTTTATTTACGAACTCGTAAATTGAGGTTCCACAGTACTGTAAATACAATTATTCAGTCAAGACATCCAATAATATTTCCATTTTATGGAGAATAGATTTTTTACATGCAGAAAACAATGCAACATGTATTTAAAGAATTAAATGAACATTTAACATCACTTTTACAATTATATAGATAATATTGTTGCGTTCGGTTTGCATTGCTGCAATGTCGTGTTCTCAGTATGCAGACGAACAAGCAGGTGGAGACAGGAGCAGCGTGCAGGTAAGATGAATATTTATTCCAATGACGAAGGCAAAAATGTACAAAAGATAAACGTGCCGAGGAGATGGAAAGCTATGGAAAAGCTTCACAAAGAATTTAGCCTGAGAGTAGCTAACAGAAATAACACAACTGTCGTGTGTAGCGAACGTTGACCCAGCGACTTTTTCACTGGCACTCATCGAGGGTGGACACTCCCTTTTCCTCTCCCTTATCTATCCTGCTTGCTTCTTTGTCTTGTCTTGTCTTTCTTGTTGCCTCTTTTTGCACTGCTCTCCAAATCTAAACATTGGAACTATTTAACTGGCCTCAACGAAATTGACAAGATCTTGGGTTTGGGGGAACCTGCTTGTCATGACGGAGCGGTTGTTGCTGGACACACGACGGACTCTCGGGATAAGAAGGAGTGCCGCGTGCCTGGCGACCCTCTCAGTCGAGGACATGAAGATATCCACCTATTCCGAATTATGACAACAGGACATCTGCTGATTGGAGTAAGCGTTGCTCTGGTTTGTCGACAAATTGGAAGTTGCTGGCAGTCTTCAAAGTACCCCAAAGCTGCCACAAATGATAGGAGGTTGCGGGAAGAACTGTGGACACTCTTGTGATTTGGATAACATCGGACTGTCTGCCCTGTAGGATACATTTGAGGATGAGTCATAGACGATTTAGAGCAGGGGTCCCCAAACCTTTTGACTCGGGGGCCGCATTGGGTTAAAACAATTTGGCCGGGGGCTGGGCTCTGTATATATATATATATATATATATATATATATATATATATATATATATATATATATATATATAGCGCACTTTCCGCGCGCGCGATGATGTCACGTAATCGATGAGAAAATGCATTTTTAGACAGTATGATTTGCCTGAGCGGCTAGGAGACACCGTTAGTAGCAAGCGGTACAAAGTGGATAAGAAAAGACATAAAAAAAAAATATATATATATACTGTATATTTATACTTGGGACTTCCCGTGGGCCTGATTTTGAACGCTGGCGGGCCGGATTCGGCCCGCGGGCCGTAGTTTGGGGACCCCTGATTTAGAGTGAAAAGTAAATTATATTTTCACTCGCATACAAAATATTCTAACTCGGATTGTTTCCCTGGCTTTGAGACTCTCCCGAAGGACAGTGCAGCGAAGACACAACAAACTCCCTTCTTGTCTCCTGTTGTTGTTGCTTTTGGACTGACTAGCGACTGCACAACATCAAGGCCGCGGAACAGAGACACGCGGCAGGCTTAGACACAAACATGCATCCACAAAAATATATGCCACACACACATATCCCACCCCCCATCCAACACCCTTGACGCGAATCCCTTAGGGGTGATGGACGGATGGGCAGCGCCTGAAGAGCTGCAGCCTGCCACTGTGACCCCCACTCCCTCCCCTCTGTTGCTTGATATCTGGAGATGTATGTTGTAATATGTATACACTATGTGCTTTGCTATGGAAGTTTTTTCCCACTCCAGACTGGGCCCCCTTAGGTGCCCAGTCTAGATTGTATTTTTTTACTCATCCTTCCCCAGCGTTTACCTTTACCCCATCTTTTACGGGGCGCCTTGTTGCGACCCATCAGCGTTCTTGTTCTGTAACCCTGTACACTGTTTTTTTGTCTAATCTTGAACGGGTTTGTGCTGAAAACGAAGTTTTCATTGTACTTGTGCAATGACAATAAAGACCTACCTACCTACTATAGGCTGGAAGTCACCAAAACATAAAGGGGAGTGATTGGGGTCAGAAACAGGTGAGGACACTAATCACTAAACGTAAAACAGGTGTGTTCATTTAGTGTCCAAGGCAACAAGAAACGTAAATAAAGGGAGAGTGCGCTATAACATATAGACTCAAACATAGGAAGGAGCGCTGAGGAAAATCAATAAACTGTGAAAAATAACAAAAAGACAACACAAGACATGACCCAAAACATTGAGTCATGACAAAAATAGGCGATAACTGAAGAGGGTGGAGGGAAGAGGAGAGTCTGGCAAAGCCACATCCGTATTTTGCTACGAGTTATTCATTGAATTCACTTGCAACTTTCTTTGGCCACAAGGTGGCTTATTTTGCAGTCGTACTTACTACAAAAAAAAAAAAAAGAGACTGGGTCATTGTTTAGGCACCTAATTCTGCGGAATGATACAGCGAAATACAGACTTGTTTGTGACGAGCAATTTTTTCTATCCTCTTTCTTTGTACTTTTAATCACATGTTCTTATGTTCGTATTGTGTAACCCTGTGTAAGGTAGGGATGCAACAGAAGATCTGGGGTAGAAGGTCCTGTCATTGTCATAAAAGTGACTTACAGTCAGATGGGTCAGAGTAGGGGTGTCAAACTCATTTAAGATCAAGGGCCACATTGAGAAAAATCTACTCCCAAGTGGGCCGCACTGGTAAAATCATGCCACGATAACTTCAAAATAAAGACGACTTCAGGTTGTTTTCTTTGTTTGAAAATAGAGCAAGCACATTCCAAAAATGTACAAATCATAATATTATTGTTTTTTTTTTACACTTACATGTTGCGGTTAATAGTATTCTATCTTTATTTGTTGTTATTTATCCATCCATCCATTTTCTACCGCTTATTCCCTTCGGGGTCGCGGGGGCGCTGGAGCCTATCTCAGCTACAATCGGGCGGAAGGCGGGATACACCCTGGACAAGTCGCCATCTCATCGCAGTTGTTGTTATTTATATTTTCTGAATAAATTATGTGATAATGTTCATCAATCAACTACATCCATCCATCCATTTCCTACCGCTTATTCCCTTCGGGGTCGCGGGGGGCGCTGGAGCCAATCGGGCGGAAGGCGGGGTACACCCTGGACAAGTCGCCACCTCATCGCAGGGCCAACACAGATAGACAGACAACATTCACACTCACATTCACACACTAGGGCCAATTTAGTGTTGCCAATCAACCTATCCCCAGGTGCATGTCTTTGGAGGTGGGAGGAAGCCGGAGTACCCGGAGGGAACCCACGCAGTCACGGGGAGAACATGCAAACTCCACACAGAAAGATCCCGAGGCCGGTATTGAACTCACGACTACTCAGGACCTTCGTATTGTTTTTTTACATTCGTAAATGTAACTTAGATATTGGGTTTCACAATGTAAAGCGCTTTGAGTCACTTGAGAAAAAGCGCTATATAAATGTAATTCACTTCACTTCACTTCACACTTCGTATTGTGAGGCAGACGCACTAACCCCTCTTCCACCGTGCTGCCCATCAATCAACTCATTGGTGTTAATTTTCAATCTTTCAAGATAAAAAAAATTATATCAAAATCAAATTACAGTATGTTATTAATGTAGTTTGATCATTTTGCTCGACTGATGTAGTAACATCATGTGGTTTACTTTGTACAATTGTAGCATAATCTGCAAAGATACAAATAATTGCTATAGCGACATCAAGTGGACACATTTAGAACAGCTGTTTCTTTCACTCAAAAATTTCAGGTACATTTTTATACTTAGCATCTCGCGGGCCGGATGAAACCTGTTCGCGGACCCGATCCGGCCCTCGGGCTGTACGTTTGACACACCTGGGTCAGAGCAAACAGATGTGTGATGGCCTTACATGGGCTCTGGTACCTTGAAAAATGCTGAACAGGTGAGCAGCGATGTGTTTTAATTTGTTTGGAAACACACAGAGATCATGATTGTGTACATTATTTTGAAGTAAGTTAGTCATTAGTCATTTGTTGAATACATGTTAAACATTCATTCTATGTTTTTGTTTTTTTAGTAAAGCCGGTGTATTTCTTTGTGACGCACAGCAAGGAATAGCAGACATTCTCCGGATGAAAGCTGAGCAATTTATTTTGCTTGATAGCCATCATTCAAATAAATCTACTAAGCATAGTAAATTTCAAATTTGCAAATCCATCCACACCGTCATTTTTCTCTGCAGAGGGCACTGTATGTGCACCGTTCGAGGTTATGCTTATTAGACGAAAATATACTGCCCACATGTGCTCAATGTAAACTGCATGTATGGTATGTCGGTGCGGTGCAGACCAAGCTTGAATTCAGACGAAACCTTTGGAGT
Organism: Nerophis lumbriciformis; assembly: GCF_033978685.3. Taxonomy (NCBI): domain Eukaryota; kingdom Metazoa; phylum Chordata; class Actinopteri; order Syngnathiformes; family Syngnathidae; genus Nerophis; species Nerophis lumbriciformis. The sequence continues at coordinate 21,020,100 of NC_084551.2, forward strand.
CCTGCTGGGGCAAAGTAGCACACAATGTAATCCGTTGCAGGTTTTCTTTTCTCCTCAATTTCTGTGAGCTGTTCTGTGACCTAACAAACAGGCTACATCTGCAACAACGTGAGAGCTTTGGTTACAGTGGTTTGTCATCAAACATAGAGCAAGTCCATGGTAGATATTCACGGGCTTGACTTGTTTATCCATCTAAAACCGCTAAAGCTTCCTTGTTTGATTTTAGTCACGACCTTGCTGACAACAATTTCTTTGTTTACAAGTGTTTTGTCTCAATTGCTACATGTTTTCTCACTCTTTGGCTACTCAGAATAAATGTTGTTGTCACCAAGAGCTTGGGGCCTCTTGTATTAAAAGTTGCATGGATTTTCTCCTAAAAATTGGCGTACGTTCAAATCCACAAAACAGCGTACGCAAGTACAACAATCAGATGTATTAAAGTGTGCACATGCACCAATTTAAGCACATTTCTTTGTCGCAATACAAGTGGAATTGATCGCAGATGTCTGCATGGCTGGGCACGCCCACACCACGCCTAAGCCACGCCCCCTTTTAAATACACAAATCATCCCCCCCTCCCCGACAAGCTGTAGAAAATGGATGGATAATAAAATTAGCCCTGTGCATGAGATCTGCATGCTCATCAGCTCAATCACAATTCAGTAGGAAGTGCTTCTTTCTCGTGTTTCCAGCGAACGAAAGAGGGTTGAGATTGTGAGAATGTTGTGAACTCCGAAAACTCCACACACAAACTGAAATAAAAAAAGAAATGGTCCGGCATCAGGAAAACGGTGACAAATAAGATGGATGTGCATGGCCGAAACAGACAAGTGGACCGAGGTAACAATAGCACCGCGTTTGAAAACATAGTCGCTCCAACTTTAGAAGATGTGGGTGATCCCCAGTATGAGTATAATTTGTGTTACTTACCACACAATGTGGTCAAAATCTGTTCTGGGAGGTACTGCAGGGTTGTGAGGGTGTGTCTGGTGATCCAGCCACAAGAAAATATATTTTGCAAAATGTTTTTTCGCATGTTTTTTCATATAAAATATACTATATTGATATTTCCATAGTGTTATTATAAAAAACTAACACCATTGGAAAAATCTGCAAGAAAACACCAGTTGAATTTGTTTTAACATTCCAAAAGTAATACAATTTAAAAAACTTATTGATGAATAGAAGATATGTCTAATATTTTCTATTCATGACTATCCAAATATGATGTTATGTGTCACGACGGAATATTATTTCTCTCAATCGTGTCTGTCTTTCCAGTGTGATCGACCTCTTTCTCACAGCCATTTGTGCATATCTGTGCCAGTGTGCAAGTATATCCATAATGTGCTAAATATGGACACAAAACAGTGGCCGCATAACAGTTTCAGCCTTGATAAATCAAAATGCGAGTGCCTCGTGATTACTGTGGCCGTTCTGATAATGAGCATATATTTTGCATGTACATGAAGGCATACTAAATCAGATGTTGCTAATAGTTCCCTTCCTTTCAGAAGCAAGTCATCTGTGAAAAGGTCAAGGTAATAACATTGCATTACACCTCTACCCTACAGTACATGTTGAAAATGATCCCCCAAGGATGCCCCATTTTGCAGGCAAATGCGCAAAAAAATGGCTATCATCGCTGCTGGTAGGATCACATACAGCACTAAGTCAGCTGGAGGCAGGTGAGAAAAAGAAGAGACTGTGACATTGCACGTGTTGCCGTAATGATCCACAGCTGACCAATCAACAGATGCATGCAGGTAGAAAGAAAATTAGCTCCTAAAGGCAATATTAAGCTGGGAATGTTTTTGAAATGACAACGAAAAATACTGTGAACATCATAAACACCCCGATCACCCTGTCATAAACGCGGTGGTGCGATCCCTGGCCAATGTAAACAGGGTAAATATAGCCGGAAAACAGTTACACGGTATATAGCTGGGGTTTGTTTGTCTGTCTGTTAGTTGTTATGTAGAAACATAGCTAAAAAATGATGGCTGTATTTGTATTTAACTTGCAGGAAATGCTAGACAAAGAATACAAATTAATTATTACATTAAATAAATATTACATTTTGGGGCTGATTCGGATCACCGTCTGAATTCAGGGTTTTTCAAATAAAAAATAGCACCTAACAAGGTCTGCACTTGTGAAGTGCTCATTCAGTTGAGTTATTTTGCGCAGAAAAAAATACATCACTGAACATGTTTTTCTCATGCATGTATTATTATTAAAATTCTACTTATTTGGCCAGGTGCACATAAGCGCAATCCCACCGAAAATTACACTCGAGTGTTGCATTTAAAATGGCCAAAAGTGAGCAGTGCCAGGCATCTACTCCCCTCAATCATAGCCATCTTGGCAGAAGGGCAGGGACTGCCATACAAATAGGAACAACGTAACATCCGCCTAGAGCAGTGTTTTTCAACCTTTTATGAGCCAAGGCACCTTCTTTTCATTGAAAAAATCCCGGGGCACACCACAAGCAGAAATTATTAAAAAACCAAAATCAGTAGCCGATATTGACAATAAAAAGTCGTTGTCGCAATTGTTGGATATTAATTTAAATCATAACCAACCATTCATCACTATAGCTCTTGTCTCAAAGTAGGTGTACTGTCACGACCTGTCACATCACACCGTGACTTATTTTGAGTTTTTTGCTGTTTTCCTGTGTGTAGTATTTTAGTCCTTGTCTTGTGCTCCTATTTTGGTGTTTTTTTGCTGTTTTCCTGTGTGTAGTATTTCAGTCCTCGTCTTGCGCTCCTATTTTGGTGTTTTTTCCTGTTTTGTTGGTATTTTCCTGTTGCAGTTTCATGTCTTCCTTGAGCGCTATTCTCCACACCTGCTTTGTTTTCGCAATCGAGACTATCGAAGTTGTGTGGACGCTATCCTTCTTTGTGGAGACATTGTTGATTGCCATGTCATGTACGGATGCACTTTGTGGACGCTGTCTGCTCCACATGCTGTAAGTCTTTGCTGTCGTCCAGCATTTTGTTTTTGTTTACTTTGCAGCCAGTTCAGTTTTAGTTTCGTTTTGCATAGCCATCCCTAAGTGTCAATGCATTAAGCATTAGATACCTTTTGTTTGAGCATTAGATACCTTTTTACCTGCACGCTGCCTCCCGCTGTCGTCTGCACATTGTGATCATGACATGACGTGTTCCCGACATCTACAAAGCAATTAGCTATCTGCTGCCACCTACTGATATGGAAGAGTATAACATAGTTACTCTGTCGAGCTCTAGACCGTACAGACACTCAATAACGGCACATTATTTACGGATTATAATTACTTGTTTGCAAAAAATATTTTTAACCCAATTAGGTGAAATTACATTATCTCCCACGGCACACCCTGCACACGACTGTATTTCACGGCACACTAGGTGCCGCGGCACAGTGGTTGAAAAACCCTGGCCTAGAGAAACGGGTACATAAAGCTGGCAGAAATGTTATCCAAATGTTGATGATGATGCTCCATCAAGTTGTTACAATTCAACAATAAAAAGAAGATACAAGCCGTATTTGATTTGGGACAATAGATCCCAGGGATGATGCCCACAACATCTGAAACACAGCGAATAAATCCAAAACCAAAAGTGGTGTAATATTTCTGCTTTTAATGTACCATTTCATCAAAGTATTGTTCAGTCTTCCTTCACTCTGGAGCACCATCAGATGGTGTACATGGATTTGAATGCATATTTGTGAGCTGACCGTATCGTAGATCACGTTTGACAAATTAAAGCAGACACTGGATCACATCAAAGTTTGGACTTCAAAGTAGAAGAGCAGACTGAAATCTGACATGACCAGCTCTACTTTACAACTGGAAAATATTAGGTACAATATAATGCAATTGTTAGTTTTTCTGTGACCCTACGAGTGAGTACTGTAATTTACAGTAGAACACACTCAAGGCTACTATATTGGGTGAAACAAGAGCAAAGGTGACTGTATGGCTGTTACATCATAGAGGGCTTTAATAATGTTAAAACATGTATATATACTGAACAAAAATATAAACGCAACACTTTTTGTTTTTTGCTCCCATTTTTCCTGAGTTGAACTCAAAGATCTAAAACTTTTACTAATACTTATTCCTCTCAAATATTGTACACAAATCTGTCTAAATCTGTGTTAGTGAGCACTTATTTGCCAAGATAATCTATCCCACCTCACAGGTGTGGCATATCTAGATGCTGATTTAACAGCACGAATATTGCACAGGTGTACCTTAGGCTGCCCACAATTAAAGGGGAACATTATCACCAGACCTATGTAAGCGTCAACAGGCCCGGCCCTAACCAATCTGGCGCCCTAGGCAAGATTTTAGATGGCGCCCCCCCACATCGGCAGTGAAGTGTATATACTCACAAGAACCCGAATAGCTTTGTCTTTGACCTTTTTTTTTTTACTTACAACTATACCTAATATATAAAGGGGTGGAAAAGTGACTATTACCTGCAGGGCAAACATTAGCTAACCAGAAGGCAATAATGTAAACAAAAAACACCTGCTTAAAAGATCTAATACAAATGTCCCTGAGGAATGTAAGGTGGGAGGACTGTAATTACCTAACGTTACATTATTATTTTCCATAACAATTTAGCCCCCTCCACAATATTAACCCGACGTTATAACAGAACTAGCTATTTATTGATTAGCAATTGCCGAATCATGTAACATTAGCTTAATGCTAAAAAGCCAGGTTACTATCACATTCTGTAACAGACAAATAATTTCATGTAGGCTAACGTTACCTACCTGCTACCTCTGTCTTTTCTCGTTTGTCCTCTTCTTTTCTCTTTTTTCTTCCCTGGGCACCTGACAGTTTTGGCCGTTTTGACATCTTGTGTTGATTTTTTGATGTGGTGACGTCCAAAAAGAGTCATGATACGGGAAGGGAGGGGGCGCACCGTGCGGGGGGAGGAGGGGGGCGTAATGTTGTAACAAATAATATTTCTATTAAATAGGCTTTACTTTGCATTTTAATTAACGTGGGATTATTTTTTATATTTAGAAATAATAGTAACAACTTTTTTCTCCAACATTTGTGGCACTGGCATGGCGCCCCCTGATGGACGGCGCCCTTAGCATTTGCCTATACGGCCTATGCCACGGGCCGGCCCTGAGCGTCAATATATACCTTGATGTTGCAGAAAAAAGACCATATATTTTTTTAACCGATTTCCGAACTCTAAATGGGTGAATTTTGGCGAATTAAACGCCTTTCTAAAATTCGCTCTTGGAGCGATGACGTCACAACGTGACGTCACATCGGGAAGCAATCCGCCATTTTCTTAAACACCGAGTCAAATCAGCTCTGTTATTTTCCGTTTTTTCGACTGTTTTCCGTACTTTGGAGACATCATGCCTCGTCGGTGTGTTGTCGGAGGGTGTAACAACACGAACAGGGACGGATTCAAGTTGCACCAGTGGCCCAAAGATGCGAAAGTGGCAAGAAATTGGACGTTTGTTCCGCACACTTTACCGACGAAAGCTATGCTACGACAGAGATGGCAAGAATGTGTGGATATCCTGCGACACTCAAAGCAGATGCATTTCCAACGATAAAGTCAAAGAAATTTGCCGCCAGACCCCCATTGAATCTGCCGGAGTGTGTGAGCAATTCAGGGACAAAGGACCTCGGAAGCACGGCAAGCAATGGCGGCAGTTTGTTCCCGCAGACGAGCGAGCTAAACCCCCTGGATGTCTTGGCTCACACCGTCCCTTAAACTGGACAGATCAGCTTTCAGGAAAAGAGCGCGGATGAGGGTATGTCTACAGAATATATTAATTGAGGAAAATTGGGCTGTCTGCACTCTCAAAGTGCATGTTGTTGCCAAATGTATTTCATATGCTGTAAACCTAGTTCATAGTTGTTAGTTTCCTTTAACGCCAAACAAACACATACCAATCGTTGATTAGAAGGCGATCGCCGAATTTGTCCTCGTTTTCTCCCGTGTCGCTGGTTGTAATGTCGTTTTCGTCGGTTTCGCTTGCATACGGTTCAAACCGATATGGCTCAATAGCTTCAGTTTCTTCTTCAATTTCGTTTTCGCTACCTGCCTCCACACTACAACCATCCGTTTCAATACATTCATAATCTGTTGAATCGCTTAAGCCGCTGAAATCCGAGTCTGAATCCGAGCTAATGTCGCTATAGCTTGCTGTTCTTTCCGCCATGTTTGTTTGTGTTGGCTTCACTATGTGACGTCACAGGAAAATGGACGGGTGTTTATAACGATGGTTAAAATCAGGCCCTTTGAAGCTTTTTTTAGGGATATTGCGTGATGGGTAAAATTTTGAAAAAAACTTCGAAAAATATAATAAGCCACTGGGAACTGATTTTTAATGGTTTTAACCATTCTGAAATTGTGATAATGTTCCCCTTTAACAGATACAATTGTCGGTGCACAGGTTTAATAGATTATCTTTGCATTCATGCAAACTTTTAGTAAATCAGACCCTGAATACAGTACGGAGTTGCCTTTTGGAAAGCAGTTTGTTCCACATCTTGAAGTTTGGAGTCCGGTGTTCCTCTCGCCTACAAGTCGGGTGTCAAGCCTGCTCTGGCTTCTGCTATGAAGCACCTGGCCTACCCCCGCTTTCTTGCTAACAGGGCCTGACAGGTCTGCTTCATGCTCGTCCAGGAGAGGAAAGCAGTCAAAGATGGGTCTAAAGAGTTGGCAGGTCATTACTGGTATCTCCCCAGGATCCCCACATAAGCCAGATGAGGGATGAGTAATGGCCCAACCTAAGCATGAATAGCTAGTTTTATAAGCCTGCATCAGGAAGGAGACCTTTATGCTATATTCCGCGGATGATTACAAGACACAGATGTACTCTGAGGAAGGTGTGTCACAGTAAGGTCAAGGTGACAAAGACGATGACCACGGTTTAAAGAGATACTGGAGGCTGAAAAGTCACTTATTGTTATACGGTTGTGCATGCAAGGCTGTTTAGGGCCCTTGGCATTTTGTGGCCCTAAACAACATTTTGTTTGTGGCCCCACTTTAACAATAATAATAATAATGATTATTAATTAATAATACAGCTGTCCCTCGCCACATCCCGCTGCAAAGTTTGTGGCTTGTAAAGGTTACTATGTGGGTGTTATTTCTAAATGGCTTTTATAAATGTAAAAACCCCATTTAGAAAGTCGTTAACAGATTTTTATACTCCAGCTAAAAAAATATTCAATTTCTAATTAAAAATATATACTTCATAGAAATGTATTAAAAACTAGGCCAATTAACAACCAATTAACAGGGATAAACAAGGGTTTACTGTGTTATTCTGAGCAACCAGAAGTAGATTTGGCTCGAGGAGCCTGACTGTGTGTATTAAAGACAAACAGAAAAATCCAGTTTAAGTATGTTTATTACTAGATATATTAAGAAATAATTGATTAATATTTTACAAGTTATGTAAATATTTGTTTTTACTATAAATCACATATGAACAATAAACAAAAAAAATTACATTGACAAGTACAATTCAGTTCAATCCAATATGTTCAATAGTCATGTGTTTATATTCCAGATAATGTCCAAAGTTTATAAGAAAAGGTAAACAAATACGTTGATAAGTTAAAGGGCAAAAATAAAGTGTTTGATACGGCCTCTTATGAAGCCAATTCAAAACTGTTATGCCGCTTTGGTATTAATTATAAAAAAGTAAATAAAACACAATAAATGGGCAAAAACTATGAAAAAAAACCCCCAATGTAATTCAGAAATATTTTTGGAGAAAAGGTTCGGCTACAATAGAAACTCAAATAGTACGGTTGTATAAGAAATATGGTCGTAAATGTGTCATGGATGGATGGGCTTTTGAATGAACGGGGCCACAATGCTGCTAATCCGAACCAAAAGTATTACAAAGGACATGTTCACTCACTGCTGAATAAAAGTTTAGCAGAGACAGAGTGTAATTGTATCCATTAAGTAATTCAGTCCCAAAAGAGCACACACCATGTTCAGCTACTGAAATGACCAATTTTGACCACTACTGATTGTAATCACAGCTACAAGACAGCTTGCTAACATATTCGACTTCAACTGTGCACAGATTCGATAAAGTAAGAGAACCAAAGGTGCCGAAAAGTTGTGGGCTAACAAGTTAAATGCTAGCGCGAAGCCGTTGCCTAGCAACCCAAAGCGAAACAACAAAACCGAAGGAGTTGGACATATCTTAAACGCTTCTGACCACACAAGTGATCTACAAGCCTGACACAGCTCTGGCTGGCTGGTGCAATACACGAGAAAAAAACAAAAAAAAACACCATAGAGATGCCGCTTGCCGCAGAAGCCAAACAACACCCACGGCTTTACTTCGCTGCCGAGCAACCAAGAGCACGACAAGAAGTCGTCAACGGGGATAATACACCGCTACCAGAGGTGGAACCGGACTTAAAAGAGTTAGTAGAAACTCTACAAAACAATATAAATAAGACACAAAGCAATGTTGACAAGAACAGATTATCAATGGTGTGCAAAAAGATGTTGCAGATCTCCAAGAACAGATTATCAAAAACAGAAAATCATTTCGTAATGATATGATGGAATTTAGAAAGTTCAGAGAAGAAATGAAGATTCTCTGTGAAGAAGGCCAAGCATTAAAACAGGAGTTGGAGAAGCTGAAAGAGGAGAATGCAACATCGCGCCAGCAGTGGAATGCCAAGCAGCAAGACAACAACCATTGGGACAACAGCAGTGTTGTGGAGAACATTAAAGTGCAAATAGAAACATTGCGGCAACAGTTGCAACTAAATAACACTGATTTGAACAACTTCAGGGAGGAGATGGCTGCATTGAGACAACAGCTCAATGCCAGACCACAAAATATCACCAATCAGTGTTTTGGAAAACATCAAAGAAGAAGTCGATCAGTTTACACGACAGAATAACATCATTCTTGATGGGCTACACATCAATCCTTGATCCTACGCAAGAGCAGTTGACAATAGAGGAGAACAAGACGACATGGACATTGCTTCAACAGAGCAACAAGTGGTAAACTTTCTGCAATCAAAGGGAAATTATGTCAATATCAACACCATTGATGCGTGCATCTCGCTGAATAGAAGAGGCAACACCACCACGCCAGTCACCATCGTGAAGCTTGTCAACAGAGAATCCAAAATGGCATTGCTGACAGCGAAAAAAGCTGAAGGGTACAAATGTGTACAGGAACGAGCAACTCACTAAACGCAATGCTGAAATCACCAAGAAAGCAGCCGATTTGAGGAAACGGAAAATTCAGGGAACTTGGAGTGCCAACTGCAAAATCTACATAACGCTGATTGGAGGTCCACAAGCAAGAGTCCTGGTTGTCAAACACATCAAAGAGCTGGACGAATATTAGAACTGCCAGCAACTACACTAACAACAACGATAATGGAGTCTGACGGAAATCAAACATCGACATTCAACTACAAAATTACAACGCTCCAAGGGATCACCGAACAAGAAGATCTTTACTCAAGTGCACATTCATCTACACTTATAGACATTCATAGGGCAATACAAAAGTTTGGTGAATAGGAATGTATGGAACTGAAAACCTTCAGCAGCATAGATCACACTAGTCTGGAATTAAATAAGGATATAGATCCAGATACAATTTTTTTCTTTCATACCAGTAATAATTGTTTTTATTATACAGACAAACAATAAAACGGAAACATTAAAATCAATAACAAACTCGAAAATCGATTTAAACAGCAGTGGTTTGTATGCAAACTACAACAATGTGAAGCATTTTTTGGAACAATTCAACAAACCCTTCAAAGTTATCGCTATCTCAGAAACATGGATAGATGCTAAAAAAGGAATGGATTTTGACCTGGAAGGATATGAACTAAATTATATCAACAGAACCAACAAGAACAGAGGTGGAGTAGCTGTGTACGTGATGAAGAACCTAAACTATAAAGTGGTAAAAAATATGTCATTAACTATTGATAATATCTTAGAATGTATAACCATTGAAATATGTCATGAAAAAAACAAAAATGTAGTGATCAGTTGTATATATAGATCACTGAAGTCAAACATTGATATGTTTGAGAACTGGATTAAGGCAACTTTTACTAAATAATAACTTTCTTATGTGGAGACTTCAACATTGACCTCTTGAACCCTAACAAAACAAAAGTCCATAGATGACTTTATTGACACAGTGTATAGCCTGAGTTAATATCCTAAAATCACAATACCACGCATAATCTCAGGACAAAATATTTTTACTAATGATTTTTTATAATAATACCAGAAGTGGTCTTCTAATATCCGATATCAGTGATCATCTGCCAGTTTTTATAGTGTATGAGTGCAACTACAAGAAGAGGAACATTCATGACAATACAAATACATTTTGAAGAATATGGACAGAACGAAAATCAACCATAGATGACAAAAGGACTGAAAAATGATTGCAACAAGTGGAATACATTATACAGAACATTCATAACACAGAGAGCTACAAAAGCAGAAAACAAGTACAAAACGTATAAGAACAAGCTAACGTGCTTACTATGAACAGGTAGGAAAGAATATCACAGTCAATTATTAGACCAAAACAAAAAAAATATGAGAGCAACATGGGGCCTCAAAGTGCTAAGTGCTCGTAAATAGTTCTCAGACAGAAATATACAAACATGACAAGAACGAAGTAGTTGAAAGCTTCAATAAGTACTTTGTGAACATTTGACCAAATCTGGAGGAAAATATTACAGATCTTGAATCAGTTGAGGACTTTAATGACACTATAGACAGCACATACTGAAAGGGTAAAAGAAAACACATTTTTCAAGTAAAAATATATAACATAAAGTAGCAAGAAACCCGTCAATAATAAATTAAGCAAAATATGTTCTGGACTAAAAATCACTTCATATTCTCTACAGCTCGCTAGTGTTACCATATCTGAGTTATTGTGTAGAAATATGGGGCAACAACTACAAATGTGCGCTTCATTCACTAACTGTGTTACAAAAAAGATCAATTAGAATAATACATAATGTTGGATATAGAGAACATACAAACCTTTTATTTATTAAATCACAATTATTGAAATTCAACAATTTGGTGTAATTTGGTGTAAAATTATGTACAGAGCAAACTATAACCTGCTACCCAAGAATGTACTACAGATCTTCTCAACAAAAGAGGAGCAATATAACCTTAGAGGGAAATCTAATTCGAAACATTTGTATGCGCGGACAACACTTACAACCTTTAGCATATCTGTATGTGGAATTACATTATGGAATGGATTAAGTAAAGAAATCAAACAAAGCACCAATGTGATTCAGTTTAAGAGACTGTTCAAACTACAAGTGTTCACAAAGTACACGAAAGAATAATTATGATGAACATCTTGAACCTTTTTTTTTGTTGAGATAATGATTATTTATGTATTTATTATATGGTTACTTACTTATGGTGTATTATTTATGTATGACTTATTTTTTCACTGTTCTGTTACAAACAGAGAACAAGGAAATTAGATAAAATTGCAATGATATGAAAATGGTAGGATTAAATAAGCGCTGCTTCTTCCTACTCCTTTTCGGACGTGCTGTAATGAAACAACTGGAAATATGTGATGCAATACATTGTATCTTATGCATGTTTGAAACTGAACTGTCTTTGTGGCCCTAAACCACTGTATACAGTGTTTATGCCCTGGATATTGAGACCTTTCATCAATTCAAAGATCAATAGAGGTTGGGTTAGACACCTCTGTTAACTCTTCAAAATATGTGATGAATTGAAGGCCCCTAACTATGTGGGAACAGTTTGGGGAACCCCATTAAATACCTGTGGGAAGAACTGGAACAGATATGAGACAGGAACATGTTTTTGGATGACTGGACACAACACTCTTCTTTCCGCAAAAGTGTACATGGAGGACCAACATCCATATTTTTACCTCCTGTAAAATGCAATAACCTTGTTCATGTTTTATACCTGCTAACTTTGTGTGCACGTACTGTATGTATGTGTGTGCATGTATGTTTTCTTTGATGTCTGCACCGTCCCAGAGTTGAAAGGGTAATATGAGAAGTCAGGGCCCACAATGCTCTCACCTGTGAGCTTTGATGATAGGATGGGCTAAGTAGTCCAAACCATGGATGTCTCTGTCAGGACACAGAGACAAACACACACTCTGGCTGTGGTTTACTCCAGTTACAATGGTGGATAGATGGGTGTCGTGTAAAGGTGAAGGACGCACTTTACTCTCCTCATCAGTCACTTGATAACACTAATCCAAGTGATTTCTTGTAACAGCAGTGTGATTTATAAAGACTAAAACTGTTCTGCGGATGATGTTTTGCGTCTCTATATAGCACGTCTGAAATGTGCGAGCAAACCGGCGGTTTTGAAGAAATGGCTGTGAAAAATGAGCCGATCACGTTGCAGCTCCGTCCTATGTATGCTTGTCCACATATATGCACTGTGAAAAATAACAATTTCAGACTTACTGTCTATTGAGCAATATCAATATTTAATTTTATAGCTGTTGAATGACTTAAGGGGCTGATTTAAACAAATTTGATCTAATGCGTTTTGGTGTCTGCTGATGTTTTAATAGCATTTGTTTTTTTCATTTATAAGTAGAAAACATCTAGTAATATGAATTTTCTGGAACATTACAACACACGCTCACAAAAAGCCGCTGCCTGACCAGGGCTCAGAAAATTTGTAGAGACTCTTCCCACCCCCAGCAAGGACTGTTTTCACTGCTGGACTCTAGAAAGAGGTTCCGCAGCCTCCGTAGCAGAACCTCCAGGTTCTGTAACAGCTTCTTCCCTCAGGCCATAAGACTCTTGAACACATCTTAATAATCCCCTCAATTAACTCGCTGGAATATAAAGACAAAATAACATGCATCCATAAACTGGATGCATATGCAAAAGTGCAATATATTTATATGTACAGTAATCTATTTATTTATATCTGCACCTTATTGCTCTTTTATCCTGCACTACAACGAGCTAATGCAACAAAATGGTGTTCTTATCTGTACTGTAAAGTTAAAATTTGAATGACAATAAAAGGAAGTCTAAGTCTAAGTTAGTGCCAGCGTCTGCCAGGACGCACCTTCAGCGTGCTAAAAAGTGTATTATGTTGTAGATGCACTGCAGGACTGCTTCTAAGATGCCCGTAAAAACTAGTGAATGTTTCAAAACATAACACAACGCCACAGGTAGGAGCATGATAACATGAATGCACAGTAAATGAGTGGAAACCCCATAGTACATACAAAAACCTCATTTAAATATGGCGGCGGGCAGCAGTTATTAATTGTAGAGTTTGTCTTGTATTATTTACTAGATCACACGCAAAACTTCCACTAATGGTTCACACAATTTTGTAGTTTGCACATGCTGTTTAGCGTGTAGTATTTAAATCTTAGTATATCAGGTCCTGTTTGTTTGCAAATGTAGTATTTCTCCTTATGTCTCACTCAATGAAGAGCAGGCTGTTTCTTTTAACTTGGTGTCCAACATATCATCAAATTTTATTGGCAAGCATAAATATGTTTTATACCCTGGATTTTCTATCTCTTAAAAAGGCTTTTAGGATGCACTTATAAATCCACACCTTAGGCTTTAACTACACACACATAGGGCATATTTAACCTTGAACAGCTATATTGAAAAGTGCTGCCACTACATGTATGAGGTATCCAATCGTTTTTAAATAAACTATAAATCAAGTCAGTGCATTGATTCCAAACTTGTAATGGTTGACAAATGAGACTCTATTGCCCACCAGAGAGAGCAAATCAGCTTTTTCTCTCCGTTATCCACACCCCGGCTCTACCTCTATTAGGTGTGCTGCTTCACAATCACATAGCTCAATTTCCGGTTATTTTGACTTTGGCTTTTTTTTTTTATAGCTTATAGCATGCAATCAAAATAACTTTGTTTTGTGAGTGTGACAGGGAATACTAGGAAGAAGTAGATGATTAAAGCAATACATGATCAGAAACCTACTGGCCCTTGTTGCCGACTTAGTGAGACAGTTCGTACTACTGCTCGTTTGCACCATACTTTTAAAATATTAACTAAATGGCAGACATGTATCCATGAAAATATGGAGAAGCTGGACTTGCCAAATATCTTCCAAAACGTTAGAGGGCAGTGTTTTCCTGAGTGAGTAACACTTGTTCACTAGCTTCGAGCTTCCTGTGTGTGGTAGTAGTAAACAATGGCAACTGAAGCAAGTTCAACATTGCTGTTGAAGCTGAAACTAATTATTTTGAAACATCCGTCACATCTTTTGTCCATAATTGCTCCAAAACCGGAGAAGAAGGCATTCGCAAAGATGGGCAGTGCGACCCCCTTAACGAGTCGAGGCAAAGGACGGGAAGGGAGGAAAATCTGGAAATTACGCATTAAAAAAGCCAACCGATCAGAGCTCTGCTGTATGTGACTTTGCTGACACTAAGCTGTTTGTTTTTGGAGGATTTTGAGATTGTATTTATTTTGCATATTTCAGCCTTAAGGATAAACTGCTGCTGTAGCTATGGAGGCGAATACCCATCGACCAACTTCAACTTTATATCCAACATCATGTATTATTCTAACTGATCATTTTTGTAACACGGTTAATGAATGAAGCGCACATTTGTAGTTGTTTCCCCATATTTTATATATATGGTAACACTAGCGAGCAGTAGAGGATATGGAGTGCTTTTTGATACAGAATATATTTTGCTTTATTCATAATTGATGTGTTTCTTGTGGCGCAGTGGAAGAATGGCCGTGCGCGACCCGAGGGTCCCTGGTTCAATCCCCACCTAGTACAAACCTCGTCATGTCCGTTGTGTCCTGAGCAAGACACTTCACCCTTGCTCCTGATGGGTGCTGGTTAGCGCCTTGCATGGCAGCTCCCTCCATCAGTGTGTGAATGTGTGTGTGAATGGGTAAATGTGGAAGTAGTGTCAAAGCGCTTTGAGTACCTTGAAGGTAGAAAAGCGCTATACAAGTACAACCCATTTATCATTTATTTATTACTTTATGTTGTATATTTTTACATGAGGTTTCCAGTTAATTTTGTCATCTATTATTACACCTAAAAATGTGTTTTCTTTTACCCTTTCAATATGTACTCCGCCTCCTGACTTTCTCTTCTACTCAATAGCATTATTTTAGTTTTACTGAGATTCAAAGATAGTCTAAACTTTAGATAACTTTATTAAATTACGGTGCAATCACCATAAACATTCCTGGAGGTTAATCAATTAAAATGTACAACTCTTCAACAAAAAAACTATCTTTTTGGAATATTTCTTATATTATATTTATTACCAACTTTGTTGATTTTGTTGATTATATATATATATATATATATATATATATATATATATAAATATATATATATATATATATATATATATATATATATATATATATATATATATATATATATATATACATATACATACACACACACACAGATATATATACATACATACACACATGTATATCTATACATGTATATATACATATACTGTATCTATATACATATACATATATATATATACAGTATTTATTTATGTGCGTATGTATATATATATATATATATATATATATATATATATATATATATATATATATATATATATATATATATATATATATATATATATATATATATGGGCAGCACGGTGAAAGAGGGGTTAGTGCATCTGCCTCACAATACGAAGGTCCTGAGTAGTCTTGGGTTCAATCCCGGGCTCGGGATCTTTCTGTGTGGAGTTTGCATGTTCTCCCCGTGACTGCGTGAGTTCCCTCCGGGTACTCCGACTTCCTCCCACTTCCAAAAACATGCGCCTGGGGATAGGTTGATTGGCAACACTAAATGGTCCCTAGTGTGTGAATATGAGTGTGAATGTTGTCTGTCTATCTGTGTTGGCCCTGCGATGAGGTAGCGACTTGTCCAGGGTGTACCCCGCCTTCCGCCCGATTGTAGCTGAGATAGGCTCCAGCGCCCCCCGCGACCCCAAAAGGGAATAAGCGGTAGAAAATGGATGGATGGATATACATATATATATATATTAGGGCTGTGAATCTTTTTGGGTGTCCCACGATTTGATTCAATATCGATTCTTGGGGTCACGATTCGATTCAAAATCAATTTTTTTTCAATTCAACACGATTCTCGATTCAAAAAATTTTTTTTCCTGATTCAAAACAATTCTCTATTCATTCAATACATAGGATTTCAGCAGGATCCACCCCAGTCTGCTGACATGCAAGCAGAGTAGTAGATTTTTGTAAAAAGCTTTTATAATTGTAAAGGACAATGTTTTATCAACTGATTGCAATAATGTAAATTTGTTTTAACTATTAAATGAACCAAAAATATCACTTATTTTATCTTTGTGAAAATATTGGTCACAGTGTGTTGTCAAGCTTATGAGATGCGATGCAAGTGTAAGCCACTGTGACACTATTGTTCTTTTATTTTTATTTTTATAAATGTCTAATGATAATGTCAATGAGGGATTTTTAATCACTGCTATGTTGAAATTGTAACTAATATTGATACTGTTGTTGATAATATTCATTTTTGTTTCACTACTTTTGGTTTGTTCTGTGTCGTGTTTGTGTCTCCTCTCAATTGCTCTGTTTATTGCAGTTCTGAGTGTTGCTGGGTCGGGTTTGGTTTTGGAATTGTATTGTATTGTTATGGTCTTGCTGTGTATTGTTTTGATTGATTAATTAAAAAAAAAAAAAATTATAAATAAATAAATAAATAAATAAAACATCGATTTTTAAAAAATGAGAATCGATTCTGAATCACACAACGTGAGAATCACGTTTCAAATTCAAATCGATTTTTTCCAAAACCCCTACTATATATATATATATATATATATATATATATATATATATATATATATATATATATATATACACATTTATTATATGTATTATATTATATTATATATATATATATATATATATATATATATATATATATATATATATATACATATACACATTTATTATATGTATTATATTATATTATATATATATATATATATATATATCTATATATATACAGTATATATATATATATATATATATATATATATATATATATATATATATATATATATATATATCTATCTATATATATATATATACAGTATATCCATCCATCCATTTTCTACCGCTTGTCCCGTTCGGGATCGTGGGGTGGGTGCTGGAGCCTATCTCATATATATATATATATATATATATATATATATATATATATATATATATATATATATATAACAGTCATCTAATAACTGGACACTAGGTTGTGATGAAGGATGAGGACAGCCCTTGTGGACAAGGGAACCAGATACTGGCTGGGGTCAGTATAAGGTTAAAGCAGGTGAGAAGAGATCTGTGTGTGTGTGTGTGTGTGTGTGTGTGTGTGTGTGTGTGTGTGTACTCCCAAACCTGACCCTCCAAGCACAATCCCATCGTTTAGCCAGCCAGAGTCATCCCATTGTCAAAGCAAAGAGGCGCTGAAGGCTCCTGTCCTCTGGTCGCTTCATCCTTCTCTTCATCGCTTTGGCCCTCATTGGGGGGTGACAATGACCGCCGTCTGAAACAGAATAGGTGCTGCACCTGGGGATAGAAAGGGTCCCGTGCTAGTTAGTTTGATTCACTTCTCATCTTTTACACTCATTATCATGTCAAACAGCACCAGGTCTCAATTGCAAGTGTCAGAAGACATCAAAGATCTTCCCAGCTATGACTTTTGGATAAAACATATGGTTTGGGATCTTATTTGGGATTGTATTTTATCCTCTTCCGAAAGAGACTAACGGTAAAAAAATGAATGCATGGATATAAATATATATATATATATATATATATATATATATATATATATATATATATATATATATATATATATATATATATATATATATATATATATATATAAAACACAGGACAATTGTCAGTGTGTGTGCCTATTGGCAGAACGGCTACAATACGGCTACAATTGAGGACAGTTCGAGTTGTTGTTGTTGTTGTTTTGACTTTGTTAATAAATGCAACGTTCATCGATCACCCCCTCATTATGTTTAATTCAAAGTTCAATGTGTACAAACATTTACAAAAATAATTACTTTTGTTGAGGCTGGAACCCATTAGTTATGTTTACATTGTTTCTAGTTTGATACCTTTTTTCTAGTTATATACCCTGTTCAAGAACCAATAAAGATTCTAAATTGAGATTCCACTGTAATAAAATGTGTTAATTAATTGCAGATCTGCAGTTGAATTTTATATATGAGATTTGTCGTGACCAGTGAGCATCTCAATGACGTTTGTGTTTACTTGCTGATCCCAGTAAAAGCTACATCAAACTAGTGAGTAAGTGTTTCTCCATTTGTAAGATTTGGGATTTGCGTTCCGTCTTCATCCACCTTGGAGAGGGTGAAGTTATGCCAGATATGTCAGCCCTGATAGTTTCCATTTCCAAATCTGTTTTGAAGTTCGACCACACAATAAAGTCATGTTTACACCAGTCTAGTACTTCACTACCTCTCTTCCTTCCTTTATCCCATCATTTTACATTCTTCATTATTATAATATTTACCAGGCTTATACTTTCCTATAACATAATCAGAATCAGAATCAGAAATACTTTAATAATCCCCAAAGGGGAAATTAAGATTTTCAGCACAATCCCATTCAAGATCAGACAAACATTACAGGGAGACAGAACAGGGTCTGCCAACTTCTGGCGCCCCTTACAAAAAAGGTGAGAAACAGGTAAACGCTGGGGAAGGGGGTGAGAAAAAAAAAATCATTCTAAGTCTGGGCCTCTGGAGAGGGGGTCCAGACTGAGGCCAAAAACAACAAAACTCATTGCCATAGCAAACATAAACATTTGTGTAAGAGGGAAACATAAAAGAACACAAATTACAATAAAGACATTAAAAGAGCAGAGCTGATACAACCAGCCACTTCTACACATAGCCACAAAAGTAAAACAACAACAACAACAAAAACAAACATATACACTGTGGTGGCCTCTGCGGTGTTCCACGCCATCGTCTGCTGGGGTGGGGGGAGCATGGCCAGAGACAGGAGCAGACCCAACAAAGCAACCAAGAAAGCCAAACGTTCCTCTCTACATTCTAACATCCCCATCAATACAGCATACGTGGCCGCCCCGCCTGCACCAACACAGTTCAAATCCCAGCATCAGCCCTCATTGCTGGGAGAGACAGTTAGGATCAACCCTGCTGCCTCTCTTTGGTCAGAGTCTTTTGGCTGGACTTTGGCCCACAGTAATCGAAAAGAGGTGGGAAGGTAGTAGAGATAGATCGATAGATTGATTTATATTCCTAAGATTCAAATATTGGGGTGGTATAGCTCGGTTGGTAGAGTGGCCGTGCCAGCAACTTGAGGGTTCCAGGTTCGATCCCAGTTTCTGCCATCTGAGTCACTGCCGTTGTGTCCTTGGGCAAGACACTTTACCCACCTGCTCCCAGTGCCACCCACACTGGTTTAAATGTAACTTAGATATTGGGTTTCACTATGTAAAAGCGCTTTGAGTCACTAGAGAAAAAGCGCTATATAAATATAATTCACTTCACTTCACAAATATATTTATCTGTGCTCTACTAGTTGGCCTCCCAGAAGATGTCAATCTAACATCGTTTTAAATGGTAATTAATTGATGTTATGGATACTAGAAAAGAAAACACTGCCTTTAAGAATGACAGACTTTATATAAAGTTGTTTTTAGCACTTTTAAATAAATAAAGACGTTAAATGTTACGCGAGTCTGTCGCCCGTCTGTGACGCCATCGCCACAGACTTTGGTGGACATCGTAAGAGAAGCGGGCGAAAGAAAAATTACCAAGCCACCATTGCGATCCATTGTGTGGAAACACTTAGGCTTTTGCAAAGACAAAGATGTTCTTAATCGGGTGCTCGCTCTTTGCTAAAAAGTTACAAAAATCAGTATCAAATCACTAAATTGTGTCAGATCATATGGTTCTAGATCAGTGGTTCTTAACCTTGTTGGAGGTACCGAACCCCACCAGTGTCATATGGGCATTCACCGAACCCTTCTTTAGTGAAAAATAAAATGTTTTTTTTTAAATTCAAGATAAAGTTATATGTTTTTGGTAACACTTTAGTATGGGGAACATATTCTAAGTAACAGGATTCAGGATGCTTTATTATCGTCCATTCTTTAACATGTACAAGACACATAAGAACTGAAATTACATTTTCGGCACAGTCCCACTAAGAGCAGACATACGTTACCGGGAGACGAGACGGGACTGCCAACGGCTCAGCCACTTACGGCGCTCCTTAAAAAAGGTGGGAAAAAGGTGATATTGGGAAAAGGGGGAAGAGTAAAAAAATTCAGTCAAAGGCTGGACTTAATTTAGAGTTTTTTGGACACTAAGGGAACATATTCTAAGTAACAAAGACTTAATTTAGAGTTATTTGGTTAGGGTTAGGGTTATAAGGTTAGGGCAAGGGTTAGAGGGTTAGGGTTATAATAAGGCCATGCCGAATAAGGCATTAATAAGTACTTAATAATGACTAGTAAAGAGAACATATGTTACTAATTTGCATGTTAATAAGCAACTCATTATTGGTGAATATGTTCCCCATACTAAAGTGTTACCATGTTTTATTACTGGTGCACAAAATGAACCGTGCATGAACATCACCTTGTTCAAAGAACAAAACCAACACAGTGCATAAAATCACAACAAATTATACACCTGCAAATCAGTGTGACTTCTGCTGTTGCCGTATCTGTAATACGCCGATAGGGAGAAGTTTTTATTTACAGGATGAGTCGGGTGTGTCTTGACCTCCGCCGAACCCCTGAGCCCGACTCACTGAACCCCTAGGGTTCGCTCGAACCCAGGTTAAGAACCACTGGTCTAGATAAACTAATATCGTTCCTTTATCGTATTTGCAACATGAAATTACATTTTTACACGCCGAGAGGGTAGTGATAATAGTGAGAATGATGATGGGGGGGACATGTATTAAATGTCAAGGTTTATAAAATTAATATTATCATTACTGTTGGGCGGAAGGCGGGGTACACCCTGGACAAGTCGCCACCTCATCGCAGGGCCAACACAGATAGACTGAGATAGGCTCCAGCACCCTCCGCGACCCCAAAGGGAATAAGCGGTAGAAAATGGATGGATGGATTACTGTTGGAGCATATAGCTGTGCAGTAAATGAGTGTCTCCATGGTGACAGCCGACACAAACCTAATTTAAATAGGGCGATATGCACAACTTTTGCACTTATCACCTGCAACACACCCATTATTTCTACACACAATTCTATAGTTTGCACATGTTATTTAGTGTGTGTTATTTTGGATCTTAGTATATCAGACCCTCGACGTTTAACACTTGGATAGAGGATGGTTGCACCTCTCGACATAGCTACAAACCTTTCATATCAAACTAAATCTGGCATGCCATTTTATTTCACAAGTCTATCCATGAACAAGCCAAAAACAGTTTGAAATAGGGCAGGTGCGTCTAAGAAAACTTGCCTGCTCTTGTACAAACAGTTTAGGTTTGCATTTTCATCAAGAAACACCCACTTACTGATATCATGGTTTAACAGATGCCGATATTCAAACATGCAAAGCTGTTTTGGCAGACTGCATCGCCTCATTGTGTTCAGCGGTTGCAATTGTATCAGGCAAGATGACTTCGACTGATCACATATATGTATTCTCCTGAATCCCATTGCCTTTCAAGGTCCCATTCGCCCTTACAGCTGTTGTTAATCAGACCACTGTTAGAGCCGTCACGGACCACATGAGAAGGCAGCAGGCGAGCAAACTGAGGTCTTGACTTTGGTACCACTGTAGCATGACAAGATAACGCACAGCACATTTGCTTTATCTTGGCATTCGTGGAATGGAATAGGACTGAATAAGGTGTAGTATAATGCTCTGTCTACGCTCAACTCGTAACATATGAAAACTGTTTGTGAAGCGGATGTGCAGTGGAATGAATTTTTTTATGGGCCACACCCACAGCAAATGGTGGTGTCTTTATTCCTGATCTTAAACTACAGTCTGTTATCTGTTTAGCTACTTCACGGTGTGGGGCAAGGAGGTCAGACAAGGGGTAAACGTAAAATATAGAACTACTTTTAGATCAACTAATACTCAGAGAACATTACAATGACACACCTTGTATTTGTTGTAATAAATATTTCATTTGAAATTATTATTGTTTTAGTGTATGGATGTTCTTATTCATCTAGGTCAGGGGTCACCAACCTTTTTGAAACCAAGAGCTACTTCTTGGGTACTGATTAATGCGAAGGGCTACCATTTTTATACACACTTAAATAAATTGCCGGAAATAGTCAATTTGCTCAATTTACCTTTAACTCTATGTTATTATTAATAATTAATTATATTTATCTTTTTGGAAACACTGATCATCTTAATGATTTCTCACAATAAATATATACAGAAACAGATAAATATCAATATGAACTATACTAGGTCAGAGTTCATTTATATTAAACACAAAAAACACTTTACATTTGAAGTGTTTATATATATATATATATACATATTGTCATTTGTAAGTTACATGTAAGTGTGATTTAAACAAGAATAGCTAAATAAATAAATCTATATATATAAAAAAATGGGTATTTCTGTCTGTCATTCCGTCGTACATTTTTTTCCTTTTACGGAAGGTTTTTTGTAGAGAATAAATGATGAAAAAAACAATTATTGAACGGTTTAAAAGAGGAGAAAACACGAAAAAAATGAAAATTTAATTTTGAAACATAGTAAATCTTCAATCTCGACTTTTTAAAATTCAAAATTCAACTGAAAAAAAGAAGAGAAAACTAGCTAATTCGAATCTTTTTGAAAAAATTAAAAAAATAATTTATGGAACATCATTAGTAATTTTTCCTGATTAAGATTAGTTTTAGAATTTTGATGACATGTTTTAAATAGGTTAAAATCCAATCTGCACTTTGTTAGAATATATAACAAATTGGACCAAAGTATATTTCTAACAAAAACAAATCATTATTTCTTCTAGATTTTCCAGAACAAAAATTTTAAAAGAAATTCAAAAGACTTTGAAATAAGATTTAAATTTGATTCTACAGATTTTCTAGATTTGCCAGAATAATTTATTTGAATTTTAATCATAATAAGTTTGAAGAAATATTTCACAAATATTCCTTCGTCGAAAAAACAGAAGCTAAAATGAAGAATTAAATTAAAATGTATTTAATCTAATAGCCTCCATAAACTCTAATCTTTGAAGCAGCCATGATGATTATCAATTCTTGATGATCATTTATTTGCCTTAAAAGGTGTGATGGTGTGGACCTTGTGTGAGAAAACAATATCTTCAGCCTCTCATCTATCATTGTGTCGACGCTAGCATCTATGTTTGTTACTCGATGTCTGCGCTCGCATTTGCGTGACTGAATATTATTTTTCCAAAGTGAATACCTGCATGTGTTTGTTGTGCGAACGTGTGTCTATGTGTGCGATACCTGGGATCATAACTCTGCCCAGGACAGTTTTATAAAGTGTGGTGCAAGCAGCGAAGCAGCAGTAAATCACTTTTATTTGCTATGTGTGAGGGTCAACTCTTTTGACACCTTCGGACCCTGACACAACAGGAATGGACTGGCTTCCTTTTGCTATTGCAGCTGTGTTGTTGTGGACTTGTAGTTAAGGGAGAAATATGGTCCACCTTTGGAAAAATGCAATTTCTTTTTGCAATGCTTAGTTTATTTTGGATGCTGTGCAACGTCATACTATTTTTTATGTCGCCTCAAATGGTTGCTTTTCTTCCCCTCCAGTTGTTGTGTTACTTGTACAAAACATATCTGCTACGGTCACTATATAAAAGAAAATCCAGCAGGTTCGTCAAAACTGCAAAAAGATGGTCAGTGTCTAGATTAATGTTTGTTTTTCTGACTTGTTAACAAGTTGCATTAAAGGAATGCAACTAATTGCCAAATTCTGCATGTTGAAGCAAGGGTGGATTGGCCATCACGAGTATCAAGAGTTTCCCAGGAGGGATCATGAAGAAATTGGCAAATGGACGACCGATTATTTATTCATTTTTTGCTCCGTCTTGCCTGGAACTACAGTCATTCTGACACAACACCACAGAGACAAAATGGGGACGTGTGATTGTCCCAATTGTCAAGAGTACCTGGCCCAATGTACGTATAAGAGAGTTTAGGAGGCCTAGGAGTTGTGGAAAGAAATGCGTGTGTTTTTGTGCAACCAAATAAAATATGGCAACATTTAAAAAAAATAATAATAATTGATTGCCAATCAGTGTCAGGTGAGGTGGCCAGTACTCTGACAGCAGAAGTAGTGGCAAAAAGGATGCAAACAGGCAATGAAAACAAAAATAAGAGCGCTGTACAGGAAATACAACAAAATACCAGAAACTATTAATGATAGTCATGAGACATCATGACACACAAAAAAAAAACATTTGTAACCAAAAAACGAATTGTACCTCCCCACCAAAATTGTTTTTATTTAAAAAACATATTGTAACCAAAAAAAATAAAAAATTATAAACCCCAAAAAGATTTGTAACAACAAAAAAAGATTTGCTGTAAAAAAAAAGATATGTAGCAAAATAAAACTATTTATTACTAAGAAAAACGGTAAATGTTGTTAGGCTATGTAAAAAAACAGTTTAAAAAGTCTACTTCGGTAATAATAAATCTTTCAAATCATAAAAAAACGTTAACTTTTTCAGAGTATATAGTTACACTCCGTCACAGTCATCAAATATTTGATATCTGGCTAGTTTATTCAGCTCTAAACCTAATATATTATATATCAACCTATGGACAATTTAGAGCAATGTTCTTAAACAGTCCTCTACTTGACATCAAAATGTAAGTCTTAATGCAAAATACTTTTTTGTATTTGGCAAATTACTTTTAAAAAGTAAGAGTTATTATTTTCCCCCTACATTACTGTGATTACTAACCAGGGAATATAATTATTGTGTCACCTTTTTTAAATGTCCTGCTTGTGTTTTGTGGTAAATAAAAGATGAGAATGATTTCCTTTAATACTTGAAACC
Source organism: Nerophis lumbriciformis (assembly GCF_033978685.3). Lineage (NCBI taxonomy): Eukaryota > Metazoa > Chordata > Actinopteri > Syngnathiformes > Syngnathidae > Nerophis > Nerophis lumbriciformis. Next base: position 21,045,258 of record NC_084551.2, read on the forward strand.
CCTTTTTTGTAGAATACTCGATTTGGTCTTTCATATGAGTTGGTCTGATTCAATTCAGCAATCGGTCAAAGAATACAACTTTTTTAGCCAATGATTTTATTTCTCTGTTAGACGACCGTAATAATCATTTGTCACACAGTGGTGGATACTGGCAATACGTAGCACATGGAGGATATAAACATAATATACGAATGCAAACAACATGCCTTGCTGGTTCTCCTTCTCTGTTTCAACAAAGCTCTTTTTGTGTCATTTTCTTGGAGCTCATTTCCTTGGGGTCTCTGTTTTCAAAGAGGCTCGAATTCAGAGTTGTAAACCACCTAGAAATACAACACTCTTCTCAAATAAGCAGACGTGTGAATGCAATTACCAATAGAACATGTTAGGATGATACGTATGGATCTGCCAGGTCCACTAATGGGCTAAATGGCTGGCAAATAAACACGGCAAGCAGAGTATTGGACACGGTTTTACTTTTTTTATGTCTTAAAAAGGAATACTACGAAATTAGGATTTTTTTTTTAAAGAGAGAGAAAAGAACATGTTAAATAAGACAATATCATGTATTAAAATATTAGACTAATCAGCTTCCTTTAAGGGAGGGGTCGGTAACCTTTTTGGCTGAGAGAGTCATGAAAGACAAATATTAAAAAATGTATTTCCGTGAGAGCCACATAATTTTTTTTTTAACACTGAATACAACTAAATGCGTGCATTTTTAAGTATAACAAGTCTCTTATTATTTTTAATAACATTGGTATTCTGAAGCTAGCCAATAATAAATAAAATAGTTTTTTTGAATTTATTTGAGCTCATTTAATTTCCTTTACTTATGTCCTGTGTGTATTTAATTTATATTTGCATGTCTCATGACACATTATTTGTATGTAATGAGGCTGCATTTTTCATAGTTGTTTGTGTGTCATGTTGTTCCAGACCACAGCAAACGTTACCCAGCTTGCAAAGATTGTAATAAATCCATTAGAAGAAGACAGCCTGCCGTTTCCTTTAATTTGGACACACACTTTGGTCCATTTTGAGCCAGTAATTTCCAGAAGTTATATCATCCTGTGAGAAGCCTCCATTTTATTAATGATTTCCAATTTGCAAAAATGTGTAGAATACAAATTAAAATGCAACATTTCTGTCAATGAAGATTTGCGTCAGCCTTTGATAGTAAGATAATATAGCTAATATAGACACTTACATCATGTGTTGCCTTTATTATAACATTTATATAAGGTTTTTAATTTTTTGCGGCTCCAGACAGATTTTTATTTTTTATTTTTGGGCCAATAGGCTCTTTCAACATTTTGGGTTGCCGACCCCTGGCATAGGGAACTCTGCAAACCCGGCTGGATAGACCTTCCTGAAGGTGAAAAATTAAACAGATCGTGTACCCATCTGTTCACAACATTTAGTCCTGGCATAAAATGAAACTAGGGATAATTTAAAAATACACCAACCTCATGATCTGACACTTCCACATCATGTAGATCAACATTTGACATACGTAAGTCGGGAAAAGAAATGCAGGATAGGGCCCCTATAAAAATAAATGCATCAATCAATCAATCGATGTTTATTTATATAGCCCTAAATCACAAGTGTCTCAAAGGGCTGCACAAGCCACAACGACATCCGCGGTTCAGCGCCCACAAAAGGGCAAGGAAAAACTCACAACCCAGTGGGACGTCGATGAGAATGACTATGAGAAACCTTGGAGAGGACCGCAGATGTGGGTAACCCCCCCCCCCCCCCCCTCTAGGGGAGACCGGATGCAATTGATGTCTAGTGGGTCTGACATAATATTGTGAAAGTCCAGTCCATAGTGGATCTAACATAATAGTGAGAGTCCAGTCCATAGTGGGGCCAGCAGCAGACCATGAGAGATGTCCCCAACTGATGCACAGGCAAGCGGTCCACCCCAGGTCCCGACTCTGGACAGCCAGCACTTCATCCATGGCCACCGGACCTGTGTGTCTCCCCCCTCCACAAGGGAGAGGGGGGCAGAGGAGAAAATAAAAGAAACGGCAGATCAACTGGTCTAAAAAGGGGGTCTATTTAAAGCAGGGGTGCTCATTACGTCGATCGCGATCTACCGGTCGATCTCGGAGGGTGTGTCAGTCGATCACCAGCCAGGCATTAAAAAAATAGTCCTAAAAATGAGCGATCATAAATCTTCACTATGACGTCACTTTCGTCACTTGATTGACATTCACGGCACCCGAGGGTCTTCTGAGATGACGCTGGCTGCTGCCAGCTCATTAAAATTACCGACTGGAAGGCGAGAAACACTTTATTTCAACAGACTCTGGCGCCGTACCTGTCGTCAAAACTCCAAAGACCGACTGCACAGTTGCACAATAAAAGCTCTGCTTCATCCTGCCTGCGCTACCAAAATAAGAGTCTCAGAAAGCTGGCGTGCACAAGCTAGCAAGCTACGGAGTTTGCCGACAATGTATTTCTTGTAAAGTGTATACAAAGGAGTACGGAAGCTGGACAAATAAGATGCCAAAAACCAACCACTTTCATGTGGTATTGGACAGAAAGGAGGACTTTTTTTCTCCTCCATTCGAAAATGCGGACGTTATCATCACCACTGTCTGATTCCAATCAATGCAAGTCATCAGAATTAGGTAATACACCAACTTATATTCTTGTCTTCATGAAAGAAAGGAATCTATATGTGTTAAACATGCTTGTATTATCTTTAACCACCTTTAAGTTGTTAACAATATTAACTATATATGTTAAACATGCTTGTATTATCTTTAACCACCTTTAAGTTGTTAACAATATTAACTATATGTGTTAAACATGCTTGTTTTATCTTTAACCACCTTTAAGTTGTTAACAATTCTAACTATTTGTGTTAAAAATGCTTGTATTATTTTTAACCACCTTTAACTTGTTAACAATATTAACTATATGTGTTAAACATGCTTGCATTATCTTTAAACACCTTTAACTTGTTAACAATATTAACTATATGTATTAAACATACTTGTATTATCATTAAACACCTTTAATGTATTAACAATATTAACTATATTATCATTAAACACCTTTAACTTGTTAACAGAAACATATATTTCATAAATAAGTAAATATAAATTATATATATGAATGAGGTAGATCCCCACGACTTGATCAATTGAAAAGTAGCTCACCTGCAGAAAAAGTGTGAGCACCCCTGATTTAAAGGCTAGAGTATACAAATGAGTTTTAAGATGGGACTGAAATGCTTCTACTGAGGTAGCATCTCTATCCGGGAGGGCATTCCATAGTACTGGAGCCCGAATAGAAAACGCTCTATAGCCCGCAGACTTTTTTGGGGCTCTGGGAATCACTAATAAGCCAGAGTTCTTTGAACGCAGATTTCTTGCCGGGACATATGGTACAATACAATCGGCAAATGGAGCTGTCAGACCCCCTGCATAGTGAAACATGTACTAGTAGTCTTGATATGTGTAATAACTTACTGTGTCTTCTTAAACAGTGGGAGAAGAGAAACAGCTTATGGTTGCTGTCTGCTTAGTAAGATATGATTAATGGAACTGTGGCTTATAAATTAATCTATCTGAAAGTTTGAAAACTAATGTGATAAATACAAAATATTCTTCACTCCGTTAATGAACTCTACAAAACAGTCTCGGTCTGTATATATAAGGCATCCTGAAGATTACACTACACGCTATAACATTTTAGGGCACAAAGTGAAAAGTGGTTTGTTGTGTACATATTCTGCAAATCACTCTTATATATCATTTTGTCAACCTTACCAAGCAGTAAGTGGTTCAAATGATGATGACACACCTCTCCACATGTGTGTTAGTGTTTAGAATAAGATGCGCTGATACTTTGCAGGACTTGGAGAAATCCCCCTTTGCACATTCTGGGAAAATCTGGGGTCAATTTCCTCTCTCTTTAGCTTTCTCTTTCTCTCTCTTTCAGTGTTTGCATGCACCTGTTTTATGTTTCTTAGCTATCAACTCTGATGGTCTATAAAATAAGGTTCCGGTCCGATATTCAGCAGATGCCCTTTAAATGACAGGAAACTGGCATAGAGTTAGTGTTTAGGGAGAGAGAGACACAGTTATACTTTTATCCATTTTCTGTACCGCTTATCATCATAAAGGATGGCCACCGAAATCCAGCTGCATAATGACACTGGTGCCAACTGCCAATTCCAGACTATAAGCCCCTACTTTTTCCTACGCTTTGAAACCTGCGGCTTATAAAACAGTGCAGATAATTGATGGATTTTTCTTTGCTAACGGCTATAATGTTTTGTGTTCAGTAGTGTTCATTAAAATACATTCAGAGACACTGAAAAGGTGTGTTATGGTTTGTGTTATAGCTTCATCTTTTGGACGAGTTCGCTCACTGCTGGTGTTGCGGGTTGAAAATGTACTTCATATTTTAAAGCCTTAAAAACTGAAAATAAAATGGTCTATAGTGTTTCTAATCGAAAGGCTTCTTCATTCATCACTCCTAGCATAGTTTGTAAGTTTTACAATATGACTTTAACATTCTACAATATTAGATTATGTTTTGCAGACTATCTTCTTTCTGGCCGTGTCTTCAGGATGTAACATTTTGTGGGCAGTCTCATTTACGTGGCTCCACTTTGACAGCGTCTTCTCACCGTCATCTGTGTTGTACCGGTAGTTTTTAGCACTTCCATAGCGAGTCTACTGACAGATATAAACTCTAACTGTATGCTACTTTGTATTAATAAATGGCAACTGCGGAGAATGAATGCCCCACAACAAGAGGATAGATAAAAAATTGAACTTATTGTCCACGGCGTCGGCGCGGACTCCAATGGCGAACGCACGCACATTTTCGGGACTTATGCAGATCCCAAATACGCATCAGCATGTACAAATAGGTAACACAAGTTGGTTTTGCATAATATTGCGAAACAAACCGGCAGATAACGTCTCCTAATAGGTGCCATTTTGGGGTCTTTATAGACACATCATAATCAGGGCCGTAACTTGGAGGTGACAAATACCAAGATCAATACTGGTGGTCCAAGAAGAGCTTTGAAAGGCTAAAATCATGGGTATCCCTGCACCATATAACGAATATTATATTGAGCAACACAATGAATTTGCAGAATAACAAAAGCTCTCATCGAGGTAGAACTATCACGTGTTATATTATCTAACATCTTTGACAATCAGCATGATTTTGTACGTCCTTTTTTTTAATATGCTCAAGTAAAGCATATTAAACAATTTTGACAACATTTAAATACCTTAATAAAATTGCAATTGCAACATGGTCTTGAACTTGATACCCTCTGCATTGCACTACCAGTACTAATCACGCATATATGGGGAAATTTATCCCAATATTATTTTCAGTGACAGAGCATGACTTGCCAGGAATACGTTTGGGGTAAAAAAAATAATTAGGAAGTCTTTGTCATACAATGATTTACATTTGACATGTGCTTTTTCAACCACCGCGAACCCCTTTGCACAGCGTGTGTTCAGAGTTTAGGGCAGGCTGGATCTCTATGAGCAGAACCTGACTGACATGACAACAGTATTTTGCCGACAGCTTTTCACAACAATTTCATTCAGGGGAATTCAACATTAGTTACATAAGTATAATTTAATGTTAACATTATGTTAACATAACATTTCGGATCGGATGATGTTTAAAGTAAAAGTGGACTCCTTTGTGATACTTTGTTGTCTGTAGTTGCAGCCTGCTGTGCATGACCAAAGACCGTATATTGAGAGAGGATGATTTACCGCGTGGTGATGTACAGCGCACACCAGTGGTGTGCTGTCAGGGCCAGCAAGGCTGGCCTAACATAACCAGAAATCATGATCATAATTAAAGATACAATAATTTTTTTATTTACTTTCCCTAAATATCTAAAAGTATTCATATTCTCTTCATGTCATATTATGCTCCTTCCAGTGTTGTTGTTTTTAGTTTTAGTTTGTATCCAATCAGAATTCAGCTAGTTTATGTTGCCATGCTGTACCAAATCTGTCAGAGGCCTTCAGAATCAACAATGTGGGCGTCCGTGCACTCTAAGTGATCGTGGACATACAGTGATAGACAGTTGCAATAGCCAATCAGATCCCAAGTTGTTGTCAGTAAGGCCTTCTAGCTGGCCTAAGGTTGAATGTGACATCTTACTCGTCTGTGATTGGATACTCATCGGGACCGTTAGCGGATGAATTTGAGAGACAGTTGCGATAGCCAATCAGATCACAAGTTATTGACAGTAGCCTATCTAGGTAGCTTGATGTTTATGAGACTGTGATTGGATACTCACTTGTCATTCCAAAGTGAGTATCCAATCACAAGTTTCAATTTAGCAGGGAGCGATAAAGTGTTGCGCCGTAGCCAGACCGGGATAGCAGAGAAGGGGAACAATACGTCGACTAGGTGGCAGATATATATTTGCAAGGCCATTTTCAAGAAGGATATTTAAGGAGAAACTATGTCTTGTGAGACCATGTCAGGCAACCCCGGAAGCTAGCTCAGCTGTTCTGGCGATGAAATACTCGCCATTTCCGCTCGGATAAGCCGACAACGAGGGGTATCGCTGGCTTATACGGCGTCGAATAGGTCCTACTAATTGTGAGTTCAAATATATATTTTTTTCACTTTTAATATATTTTTTGCAATTTTAATTTTGACAGTACCACATGAGATAGAAAATAATCAGTTTTCTATACTGTTGATGTGATTCAACATAAATGTGTTTCCTTATAGTATTTCTCCAGCAATGGTCATGTGGTGACATAAATTATGGTATTTTGAGAGGTAATCTTTGAACTCGGACATCACTGAAGGCCTAGGTGGGAAACGCCCGGCCCGCCACTGCCGCACACAAAGTACATCTGTAGTCAAGTCATATCATCTTCTTTTTGTCACTAGAAAAATATACCAAGGACATGACCTTGGTGTTTTCAATGGTAGTAATCATAATAATACCCGTATGTTGAAGCACAGTACGTTTGACTATGCTAACCGTAATGTTGATTGCGATTAATTTGCGTTCGATCAAGGTGATCAGCTGATGGTAAATGGGTTATACTTGTATAGCGCTTTTCTACCTTCAAGGTACTCAAAGCGCTTTGACACTATTTCCGCATTCACCCATTCACACACACATTCACACACTGATGGCGGGAGCTGCCATGCAAGGCCCTAACCACGACCCATCAGAAGCAAGGGTGAAGTGTCTTGCTCAAGGACACAACGGACGTGACTAGGACGACGGAAGTTAGGGATCGAACCAGGAACCCTCAAGTTGCTGGCATGGCCGCTCTACCAACCGAGCCACGTCATCCCAAATTCAGCATATTTTCTCCATCTAACATGGCGTAAATTTCTGTTAGACGTTACCGCAGTAGTAATCAGAAGGGAAGCAAAGATGCTTGGTATAATCTTGCATGGAACAATCCACCTTTATTGACCATGATCCTGTGTGTGTGTGTGTGAAAGTGTGTGTGTTTGTGTACTTTTGCGTGCATGTGTATGAAAGCGTGTCCGTGTGTGTGTGCGCGACCTCCCATTCCACCGTCTGAAAGTCAGTCTCCTCGCGACTTAATTAATGTTCAATCAGCGTTGTGCCTCGTCTCCTTACACAGCTGGAAGTGCAGCCCAGAAGAAGACAATAAAGAAAAATATGAGTAACACGAGCATAGAAGTTGAAACACAACATTTAAAAGGAGCAGCGACTTTAGTGACACACCACTGACACCAGTAACCGTGCCCTGAATGAGGACTTGCAGGCACTTAGAGACAGAACTCTATGTGATAGTATTGGTCCCGACTGGGAAAATCAACACACCCACTAATTTAATTAAAAAAGGCATTTTTATATTTAAATAAATTATATGGTTTATGTGTCTGCAAAGATTCAACTCATCTGATATAACATGTACTAAAAATTCTGCAGACACTTTTTGTTCAAATCCTTTTTGAGTTTGTGGATAAGAAACATTTTGTTCCTGAAATAATCACTAAACTTGATTTATGTGGTGATACACATGATTTTACAGTACCTCAAATTCAAACTGCACTTTAGTGCATTTTCATTCGATATAAGATACAGAAATTGAGTTTTAAAAACTCCACAAAGTGGGTCACCGCTTGCCGTTTGCCAAAGCACTGGTGAGAAGCACTGAAGCACTGACGTATACAAGTAATTAAAGAATACAAACAATAACTCACTAGTTGAAAGTGTTGTTTAGTAAATGTTAACTTGAAATTAAAGTATTATAATATTCAGTACACCACTGATGCTTTTACTGCAGAATGTTTGTGATAACAAGCACAAAAAACTAAATAACTGAGAGGGAAAAAAAGTTGTTCTCTTTACTCCCACAAAACATACCAAAAAAGAAGCAAAACCATGGCCCTAAAACCAGGTATAGTGTGTTACCTGTACCGTTGCACCTCTTGTAAGCACCACTATATATATGAACAAAATGACAGTTGTCAGCTGTTAGCATATATTACCTCTATCAAACACAGTGGAAATGTTTGTTGCAAGATACTGCAGTAGTAAACAGTAGGGATGCAATACTCTGTATAATCCATCCATCCATCCATCCACTTTCTACCGCTTGTCCCTCTCGGGGTCGCGGGAGGTGCTGGAGCCTATCCCAGCTGCATTCGGGCGGAAGTCGGGGAACACCCTGGACAAATCTCCACCTCATCGCAGGGCCAACACAGATAAACTGCACGGGACAATCCGCTTTAATAATAAAACAAAATTGTGATACTAATCGAGATCAGATGATATAAAAAAATTTAACCTGAGCATTTGTTTTGCCATATTGCCCAGCCCTACAGTAATGCACTGACAATCCATCAAGTGGTGCGGCTTCATAGTTTACCAAAGTCGTACTAAAACATTTGACATAATTTTGAGCGCCGTGTGTAATGTTTTATATTCTCAATGAAACAAAGTTTTGGGCTTGCTTGCTAACGTCATTTACTGAACAGGCATCAACCTGCAGTCCACTCGTATCTCTTATGTGTGACTGTCATCTACTGGTCACACTTACCATTACACCATGTACCAAATAATGGAATTGCTTGGAGGTCAGTAAGCACACTGTCACTGTTTGAGAAAATGAAAGTATTCTAAGTCATACTTGCCAACCTTGAGACCTCCTATTTCGGGAGGTGGGGGGCGGGTAGGGGGCGTGGCTGGGGGCGTGGTTAAGAGGGGAGGAGTATATTTACAGCGAGGATTCACCAAGTCAATTATTTCATATATATATATATATATATATATATATATATATATATATATATATATATATATATATATATATATATAGAAATACTAAGTCAAGTATTTCAAATATATATATATATATATATATATATATATATATATATATATATATATATTTATATATATATATATATATATATAAAAGAAATACTTGAATTTCAGTGTTCATTTATTTATTTACACATATACACACACATAACACTCATCTACTCATTGTTGAGTTAAGGGTTGAATTGTCCATCCTTGTTCTATTTGTCACTATTTTTCTAACCATGCTGAACGCCCTCTCTGATGATGCATTGCTGTGTGGCACGCAAAAAGTGCTTTCATCAAATGCACTAGATAGCAGTATTATCCTGTTTAAGAGTGTCACAACATTGCTGTTTACGGCAGTCGAACTGCTTTACAGTAGACAAAAACGTGACTGCTGTTGTTGTGTGTTGTTACCGCGCTGGGAGGACGTTAATGAAACTGCCTAACAATAAACCCACATATGAAACCAAGAACTCGCCCTCGATCATTCTACAGTTATAACGTCATTGGGCAGGTACGCTGTTTATATTGTGTGCATGAATTTCGGGAGATTTTCGGGAGAACATTTGTCCGGGGAGGTTTTCGGGAGAGACGCTGAATTTCGGGAGTCTCCCGGAAAATCCGGGAGGGTTGGCAAGTATGTTCTAAGTGCGCCTTATAGTCAGAAAAATATGGTAAATCAATCACAATTTTTTTGTACATCCCTAAATAAAGTGCCTCAAAAAGCTTTACAAACCACAATGACATCCCCCTGATCTGAGCCCACAGGCAAGGAAAAACTCCAAAAGCCTAGGCGGGTCAAAAGAAAAAACCTTGGGAAGGGGCTGCAATGGATGCTGAGTAGGAGAGTACAGTTATTGAATTGTTAAGTTATTAGAGAGTCCAGTCCATCGGAAAGCCAGTGGAGGGTCATAGAGGATCTTCCTCCATGTAGACAAGTTGACAACGCAGAGACGCCACCAACTGATGCACAGAAGAGCGGTCCACCCCATGTCACGACCTCAAACAGCTAGCATCAGTGCTATGTGCTTGTTCATATGGACGGATGTTGGATCCAGAACAGATGTATTTCTGTTTGTGCGGATGGATGCTTCTGTGCTTAATTAGAACATGTGTGTATGATTTGCTATTCATGGGTGAAAGTGAAAAACTTGTGATTCATCCGCTTGGAATCTTTGTCTTGAGTTGACACAGCACTTGTCTCACATCTAACCAATCCCCTCTCAATTCCTCTGGTAAGATCCGTGTGTGTGTGTGTGTGTGTGTGTGTGTGTGTGTGTGTGTGTGTGTGTGTGTGTGTGTGTGTGTGTGTGTGTGTGTGTGTGTCTGTGTGAGTGTGCGGTGGGGAGTGTATATGATCTTAGAAAGCCCTCGGGCCCAAATGATATCCAGAAGCCACACATCCGTAATAGATGGAAAGCATTTCAAATCAAAAACCGTTGTCAAGTGTATCAGAACTATTAGAGTAATAAAATGAAGCCATGATCATCACTTAAATAAAGCTACAGACCATGGGGTCAAACTTCTCCCTTCACTATCAGTCTTTTTTTGTATATTCAGGTGAACGAGTGTCCTCTACAGCAGATATTTCTCTTTATTTTGTCAGAGTTACCTGACCGCTCTGTTTTTAAGAAACCTTCTGCATTAAAAAAGCTGGCCAAAAGTCATGTCTATGACTGCAGTCTAGTGTTTTTAGGAATCTGCTGCAAAAATGTGTGTCAATTTTTTTGAACTGAACTCGCGTGCCAGCAGTTGAATAAACCAAATGATAAAAAAACAGGAACTACAATTGAACTTGAGGAACACTACTAGTATAACTAAAGAAGTTAGACAAATGACTACTGACTGCATCTGAAGGGACGGCGTGGCGCAGTGGGAGAGTGGCCGTGCGCGACCCGAGGGTCCCTGGTTCAATCCCCACCTAGTACCAACTTCGTCATGTCCGTTGTGTCCTGAGCAAGACACTTCACCCTTGCTCCTGATGGGTGCTGGTTAGCGCCTTGCATGGCAGCTCCCTCCATCAGTGTGTGAATGTGTGTGTGAATGGGTAAATGTGGAAGTAGTGTCAAAGCGCTTTGAGTACCTTGAAGGTAGAAAAGCGCTATACAAGTACAACCCATTTATCATTTATCATTAAACATGTCACGGCCCGAGCGCACACAAGTGCGCAGGTATGTGTGCACTGCGCTGGGCGCATCTTCGGGAGCGCGCCAGGCGCGTGTCAGTCCAGCTGCAGCAAGCAGCTGCAATCAACCGCCAGCGATCAGCGCATTTGTCACTGATCCAAGGACCTGCCTTCATAAGCCTGCACAACCTGCTATCCCGCGCCAGAACGTAGTTTCTTGTTCAGTACAGTAAGCCGATACGTCAAGCTCTATTCGCACTCTTTGCTTTCTGTGCTTTCTCCCCTGTTGTGTTCATTGTCTCGTGTCCTCCTTTTCGCCTCTCTGCAGCTTGCCTTCGTTCCCACGTCACGAGCTGTGTGTCTCGTCTCCTCGCGTTCCCTTTGGTTCCCTGGCCGCATCTTGCATCTCGACCTCCCGCCTGGACACTGACTTTGACGTCTCTCTCCTCCCCTTGACTACTTGCCTGTCTCATGGACCTTCGAGCCTGCCTTTTCCCTCCGGGACTTCCACCTCTCGCTCAACACTCGGGTAACACACAACAGCTAATTCACACACTTCAATTCTTATTATTATACATTGTGTGTATATAATAATTAAACAAAACAACGTCCCTCCGGTATGTGCCGTCTCCTCCTCCTATACACATAACAGAACAAGCTACAACACATTAGTTGCATAAATCACATCACAAAAAAAATGTGCAACATTCAAAAGAGAGAGGACTTAAAAGGGTGCCTTGAGGAACGCCTCATTTGTGTGTATCACAAGTTTGGACTAGCATAATTCAAATGCCAATGCGAGGTTCTGCCAATGTGTTTATAGTGATCCAATTTCCTCTAAACCACAGGAGCACTGTAGTCTTTTTATGGAAAAAGACAAATGTTTGTCTCCCAAGTTTTTAACTGAAAAGAGCAGGTTGGATTTGGCCAACACTGACTAACAACATATGTGGTTATGCTTGCAATTAAGTATACTGTATAAATTAGCTGCATGTACACCAACCACGCAAAGTTGGGGTACATCTGCACTTAAAGAATTGATTTGACTTGAATGCAAAAATGCCAGAGATTTCCGGAAGGGTGTTAAATCTGGCAACAGCCTCCAGTCATAATGGCAACTTTTCCTGCTTAATGGTGTATGACAAGCCTTTGATCGACTTTTGGATGCTGTAGCCACCACTGAAAAAGCAGAAAGTGGAAAAATGTGTTGTGACCCAGCAGTAAATGACTGACCAGCTATCAAAATAGCAATTATCTCCTAAATGATTTTCAGATTTGCAAGTGCATTGCACTTGCAAATCTGTCAATTAGTTTTTTTGGAACTTTTGTCTCAGTTTTAATTCCAGAATCATAATGCACTGCTCGGTATTTCATGCAGCATTTGATTTACAACGACAATTCAATGTTAATAGCAGCTGCTGCCAGCTGCTCCTGTCTCAACCAAACTGACAAAGTCTTTGTGAACATTTCCAGAAGCTTGCATCGGGGTTACGGTATGTGATAGCATCTGCGGTGAATAAATGGCTTTCATTTGAAGCAGAGGAGTACACCATGAATACAATTCAAAGTTAGAGTGGGGGTGCACTGAAGCCAGGTGTGTGTCTGCAGCCTAAAAGGGTCAAACTTGTACTTTTTTTTTAGTACAATTAGACTGGATGAAGTTATTATCGGCACACACACTGACCAAAAGCATAAATCCTGTTTTATATTTATACAGTTTGATTTGTACATTGAAAGGTAAAAATATATACCTCTATTTTGTGTGAATGATTGACTCAAAATGTGTCACATTTGTATTCAACTCCTATTCATTTAAACATGGAACCAATATGTTGTTAAGCTCAATTTCATAATTAATGACAATATTAAGAAATGTAACACAAGTAACTGAATGCACTTAATAGTTTTAAGGTGCCCTATTATGCAAAAACAACTTTTCTTACTTATTCGTACCTGTTGTTGTGTATTTGGGGTTTGCCTAAGTCCTGAATATGTTGAAGAGGTTCATTTAGCCAACTGATGTGTATTTATAAATGGCTGATTTATATAGGCTAACGTTTTGTACCTGACACGTTTCGGCTACATCACGTGACACCTCTGATGAAGCCGAAACTTGTCAGGTACAAAACTTTACCTTACTAGCCTATATAAATCTTTTATAAGTCCTGAATATTTGAAGTCAAACCATGAAGGCTTGGCTGAGATATTTACAGGGTTTCCACGGGGTCTTAAAAAGTCTTAAAAAATCTTTAAACAATAAAATAAATATGGCCTTATAATGCATACAATTCACTTAAAATCTCATAAAAGGTCTTAAATACAATTTTGAAAGTTTTTTAAAACTAACGCTGGCCAAAGCATAGAGTTCCAAAACTCTCCGCTCAGCATAGACTTTCACTCCTCTGATGACGTCATGGTTGTGCGTCATTTCCAAAGCTCCACAACACGCCTTGCTGGTTTTAAACACACTATAAGATTTACTATATGTTTGAATGTAAATGTGCTGCTATTTCCACTCTACATTAATAAAAAAGACACATCAAAATAGGCTTTGCGACACTCCCGCCGGCGCTAATGACAGTCAGCTGCTTTGGATATGATCGCTGCAGAACCTCTACCTGATGGGACAACTTTGACAAGCAAGACTTTTTGCTCTGTGTCATAAAAAAGATGCAACATTATGTTATGTTTTTAGACTTAGACTTAGACTTAGACTTAGACTTCCTTTTTATTGTCATTCAAATTTGAACTTTACAGCACAGATAAGAACGAAATTTCGTTACATAAGCTCATGGTAGTTCAGGATAAAAAAGCAATAAGATGCATATATAAATAAATAAATATATATAAATAATATATAAATATATATATATAAAATACATAAATATATATAAATAATATATAAATATATATAAAATAAATAAATATTTATAAATATATACAAATAAATAAATAGATTATTGTACAGATAAATATATTGCACTTTTTCACATGCGTCCACGTTTATGGATGTATGTTATATTGTCTTTTTTTATTCCAGCGAGTTAATCCATTTTGGGGGGAGTTGAGGGGATAATTTAATTATGATGCGTTCAAGAGTCTTACGGCTTGAGGGAAGAAGCTGTTACAGAACCTGGAGGTTCTGCTTCGGAGGCTGCGGAACCTCTTTCTAGAGTCCAGCAGTGAAAACAGTCCTTGGTGGGGGTGGGAGGAGTCTTTGCAGATTTTCTGAGCCCTGGTCAGGCAGCGGCTTTTTGCGATCTCCTGGATAGGAGGAAGAGGAGTCCTTATTTAACGACAAATCACTCACATGTGTTGCTCCCATTTTTGTACTTGGAGGAGGACGCGTAAAAAGTGACCGAGCCACTAAAAAAAACCCCATCATGTAACGTCCTCCTTGTAGTGTGTACTGATGTTACAACAATGTGCACTTCATTGCACATGTACTATATCACTATATCAGAATCAGAATCAGAATCAGAATCAGAATCAGAATCAGCTTTATTGTCATTACGCAAGGTAACGAGATTGAGGCCATTCCATACAGTGCGATGTGTGCATGCTAGAAAAACAATGTGCAAATATATAAAAATATAAAAAATGTAGAAGTGCAATGAATATGGTGTGAAATGAATATATACATGAAAAAAAAACAAAAAACAAAAAAACAAAAACAAAACAAAACAAAAACAAAAACAGGGTGGTTGGTGGAATTGGTTATTGCACCGAAGAGAAGGCAGTTATGAGGGACAATGGGGCATCATATCCATGATTAAATGCTTTATAATTCCACAAGTTTTGCAGCGGCACATGCACGGAACCGTACGCTTTATATAGGCACTTAAACTTGGAAGAGGTTTCCTTGGCCCGTGCTGATTTGAGAAATAATGTACACTTCACTGCACATGTTATACATCACCATGTTGCTGTTTAAACATGTTATAATTCTAGGAGTGTTGGGTTTCGGCAGCACAGGCGCATATGGGCGTTTTAAACACTGAAAAAAGACTCATAACATTGCAAGGGCCCTGTGTACCTGCAGGCTGGTTTTAAAGACAATTGATATGTCATTGTACGTCTAGTACAGTGGTTCTTAACCTTGTTGGAGGTACCGAACCCTACCAGTGTCATATGCGCATTCACCGATCCCTTCTTTAGTGAAAAATAAAATGTTTTTTTGAAATTCAAGACAAAGTTATATGTTTTTGGTAACACTTTCGTATGGGGAACATATTCTAAGTAACAGTATTCAGGATGCTTTATTATCGTCCATTCTTTAACATGTACAAGACACATAAGAACTGAAATTATATTTTTGGCACAGTCCCACTAAGAGCAGACATACGTGACAGGGAGACAAGATGGGACCGCCAACGGATCAGCCACTTACGGCGCTCCTTGAAAAAGGTGGGGAAAAGGTGATATTGGGAAAGGGGGGAAGTGTAAAAAATATCAGTCAAAGGCTGGACTTAATTTAGAGTTTTTTGGACACTAGGGGAACATATTCTAAGTAACAAAGACTTCATTTAGAGTTATTTGGTTAGTGTTAGGGTTATAGGGTTAGGGCAAGGGTTAGAGGGTTAGGGTTATAATAAGGCCATGCTGAATAAGGCATGAATAAGTACTTAATAATGACTAGTTAAGAGGAAATATGTTACTAATTTGCATGTTAATAAGCAACTAATTAATGGTGAATATGTTCCCCATACTAAAGTGTTACCATGTTTTATTACTGGTGCACAAAATGAACCGTGCATGAACATCAACTTGTTCAAAGAACAAAACCAACACAGTGCATAAACTCACAACAAATTATACACCTGCAAATCAGTGTGACTTCTGCTGTTGCCGTATCCGTAATACGCTGATAGGGAGAACTTTTTATTTACACGATGAGTCGGGTGTGTCTTGACCTCCGCCAAACCCCTGAGCCCGACTCACCGAACCCCTAAGGTTCGATCGAACCCAGGTTAAGAACCACTGGTCTAGTATATGAAAATAAATATTATAATAACAGAGGTGTAATGCTTCTGATTGGACAAAATGTGCATGACAGCAGGTGTGTGTTTGTGTGTGGATATAGACCGTTTTGAAACTACACTTGTATGAATGGACATCGTTGATTCAAGCTCATTTTCATTTATTGTTCAATTAATTAACTTATTTTAGGTCCGGGCCTAACCACTGGTTAATAAAGGGGAACTGCACTTTTTGGGGAATTTTGCTTATCGTTCACAATCATTATGTAAGACAAGAATTCAGATGTATGCTTTTTAATGCATTCTAACTCGTAAGTACATGCAAGCAAACGTGCGCTTACAATGGAGCCTTACAATGATCGCAGAGAGCTAACTAGCTTGTGTGGTTAAATTGACATCATCGGCTGGTAAGCTGCTTTCTCGCCTCAGTGCTCGGGAAGTCTTTTTAAGTCTTAATTTGACTTGTTGAAACCTGCAGAGACCCTGTATTTATAAAACAATCTTGCCTTCCTTCATACTTCCTCTAAATGAGCCCTGTGACGTTTTTCACACCGGTGACGTCAGTGGATTATCCATATATGGTAGAAATTTACCCAAAGTGCTTTGCGGGAGTCCACCATTGTAGTCTGCGCTGTAGTCAATAAGCTCCTTCTTTTTCTCTATCCTCTTGTTGTGGGGCAGACTGGTTCTTACATGCACATGCATCCTCAGCTGTTGCCATTTGTATTACTAATTAGAGTATAGTTCAAACTTATACAGTATCTTTAAGTGGACTCGCTATGGAAGCGCTAAAAACTACAGAAGACGCAGTCGAAGTGGAGGCACGTAAACAAGATCCTGCCCACAAAAACGGCGCTTCCTGAAGAAAGCAGCTGGAAGGTGGTCTGTAAAACATAATCCATGCAACATTTTGACCAAAGAACCACTATTACATGTTATGTAGACCAGTGGTTCTCAAACTTTTTTCAGTGATGTACCCCCTGTGAAATTTTTTTTAATTTTTAAAGCATTTTTGGTTGAAAAAAAGAGATGAAGAAGTAAAATACAGCACTATGTCATCAGTTTCTGATTTATTAAACTGTATAACAGTGCAAAATATTGCTCATTTGTAGTGGTCTTTTTTGAACTATTTGGAAAAAAATATATAAAAAATATATAAAAACTTGTTGAAAAAGAAACAAGTGATTCAATTATAAATACATATTTATACACATAGAAGTAATTGTCAACTTAAAGTGCCCTCTTTGGGGATTGTAATAGAGATCCATCTGGATTCATGAACTTAATTCTAAACATTTCTTCACAAAAAAAAGAAATCTTTAACATCAATATTTATGGAACATGTCCACAAAAAATCTAGCTGTCAACACTGAATATTGCCTTGTTGCATTTCTTTTCACAGTTCTTTTTGACAGACATTTTAGTGAGGTTCAAACCATCATGGCATGGGGGAAACTCTGGGTGTATGGTAATGAATGGAATAACCTACTTGATTTGATGTTCAGTTTATGAACTTACATTCATATTTTGTTGAAGTATTATTCAATAAATATATTTATAAAGGATTTTTTAATTGTTGCTATTTTTAGAATATTTAAAAAAAATCTCACGTACCCCTTGGCATACCTTCAAGTACCCCCAGGGGTACGCGTACCCCCATTTGAGAACCACTGATGTAGACCACAGGGAAGCGTTTTAAATGTAGAAAAAAAAAAAAAAAGGGCATGTCTCCTTTAAATGTACATTTTTTGGAGCGTGATCTATTATTACATTTAGAACACTGAAGGTGTTGTGATGGTGCGTCTGGAATGACCCATTTAGCGTTTCGGTTTTCATTAATATGCAAAATATATGCTGATTATCAGAACGACAGCAATATTGGGAGGAGAATATGCAAATATTTTATACAGCACGCACAATGTGATTTATCAACACTCACCATTGTTTTGGAAGCACTCTTTGGCGTATTATTTGGCCCGTTCGAGAAGGATTGCTCAAACTGACAGTTACCCAAACTGACCGTAACATGAACGTGCAGTAAATGAGAGTGTCTCCGTGGTGATGCCTGGTAAAGTACAGGCAAAATCCTAACACGCCCTTCAATATCACGCGCTATTTTATAGTGTAGCGTTGGACAGGTTAATAATGGTCTTTAGTTGAAGATGTCAAGAAATGCTGTCACTAGATGTTCATAGCCAATTTAAGTGATCATGTTAATTTCAAACACACACACATACAAGTGCATGATGGGCATACTTAGTCAACAGCCATACGTGTTACACTGAAGGTGGCCGCATACACAACGCCAACACTGTCATAAAACCGTGCCATATAATGAAACCACAGTAAACAACAAGGACAAACATATTTCAAGAGAATATTCGCACCAACATAAACACAACGGAACAAATTCCCAGAATTCTCTGCAGCACCAACTCTTCCGGGACGCTCATACTTGCCAACCTTGAGACCTCCGATTTCGGGAGGTGGGGGGTGGGTAGTGGGGGGGCGTGGTCGGGGTGGGGCGGGGCGGGGTCGTGTTTGGGGGCGTGGCTAAGAGGGGAGGAGTATATTTACAGCTATAATTCACCAAGTCAAGTATTTCATATATATATATATATATATATATATATATATATATATATATATATATATATAAATATATATAAATATATATATATATATATATATATATATATATATATATATATATATATATATATATATATATATATATATATAAGAAATACTTGACTTTCAGTGAATTCTAGCTATATATATATATATATATATATAAATGATAAATGATAAATGGGTTGTACTTGTATAGCGCTTTTCTACCTTCAAGGTACTCAAAGCGCTTTGACACTACTTCCACATTTACCCATTCACACACACATTCACACACTGATGGAGGGAGCTGCCATGCAAGGCGCTAACCAGCACCCATCAGGAGCAAGGGTGAAGTGTCTTGCTCAGGACACAACGGACATGACGAGGTTGGTACTAGGTGGGGATTGAACCAGGGACCCTCGGGTCGCGCACGGCCACTCTCCCACTGCGCCACGCCGTCCCGTATATATATATAAATAAAAGAAATACTTGAATTTCAGTGTTCATTTATTTACACATATACACACACATAACACTCATGTACTCGTTGTTGAGTTAAGGGTTGAATTGTCCATCCTTGTTCTATTCTCCATCACTATTTTTCTAACCATGCTGAACACCCTTTCGCAGGTACCCAGAAAGGTTTCGAGTACCACCAAAAAAACTGAATCTCTGAAGACAGTATAAAAATCTGTGTTAAAGGTGTACAAATACTGTTTGTATAATAAGCATGTTATTGTTTACAAATGAGGGTTAAGAGTTCAGTACTAAAAAAAAAGAAAAAGAATGTGGCTTATGTACTGTTTTTTAATTGAGCTGTTGCATTTTTTGGTTGGGTTGTTTATTTATTTTGAGTAACTTCTACATTTCTAAAAGGGGAGGAATGTAATAGAGTGATCTATGTTCGTCTGTTGCCATCTCCTGGTGAATGTTGGCTATAGCGTACTGGGGTTCCTTTTTGGTTGGCCAACGATTTACGTGGTGTTGCGCACCTGACGTCAAGTGTGTGAGTCTGTTCTGAAGTCTACAGTAAAGAGACGTACTTCATCACCTCGCCTGGTTATTGCCTCCAACTCAATATATTACAACAACGTTGCTGTTTACGGCAGACAAACTGCTTTATGGTAGAATAAAACATGACTCCTGTTGTTGTGTATTGTTGCCGCGCTGGGAGGATGTTAATGAAACTGCCTAGCAATAAACCCACATAAGAAACCAAGAATCCGTCCTCGATCATTCTACAGTTATAACGTGTTTGGGCAGGCATGCTGTTTATATTGTGGGAAAGCGGACGTGAATACAGGCTCTTGACACGTCACTCAGGTCAGCATGGAGCTGGAGGGGGCGTGGCTTCTAGCTCCGCCTGAATTTCGGGAGATTTTTGGGAGAAAATTTGTCCGGGAGGTTTTCGGGAGAGGCGCTGAATTTCGGTGTGCAAGCTGTTTAGCAAGAGGTATTTAGAGCCCCTAGTCTTTATAAATCACATTGTGCATGCTAAATAATTATATTGCATGTTTTCCTCTCAGGATTGTGGGTGTTTTGATAATCAGCATATATTTTGCATCTACATGAAGACAGACTTTTTAAATGGATTGTGCTCCCATTTTTTTTCAATTTAGGAGATAAAATCCTTTGCGTACAAGCTTAGTAGATCAACTTTGTGCGTGTTCAATTACACACAAATTTTTAGTTGCCACACACACTGAGTCAGTGTGAATTGGAGTGCCGTGCGTGAGCTCACATGTGTTCTTAGCTACTATACTATCTTCTTCCACTGAAGTCAGCAGATTTTGTTTAGGAAAATGTTGTTTACACAAACCGAATACAAGAATGTATGTGCTGAATAAATGAACGTACAGTATATAAATACCAGGATGGAGGAATATATATATATATATATATATATATATATATATATATATATATATATATATATATATATATATATATATATATATATAGATAAACTTTTATAACCAAAGTACTTTACATGTATTAGAGCTTTCCTAAAAGAGGATAGGTTTATGTATTTTACTTAACTAAAAAGTAAGACTCCAATTGTGTCTCCCCTTTACAAAGTAAACAAATACACTTTTTTCATTTTATTTCCAAAATTTGCTGCAGGACAAATAAAAAAATAACTGCGAACCTTAAAATGGACCCCGGGCGACACTATGTACACCCCTTACCAAGCCATTTCTTTGAACAATATACATGGAGTTTTCTGAAATCTTTACACTAGCAATACAGTAAGTCCAATGTATACTGAATTAATATGTATTGTGCACCAACTATTCTGAAACCAGAAAATCCTTCATACAATGCTGGAGGTTCAAAATGTCATGGTTGGGTTGTGTGTTGTGTAGAATAATAATGTCTTCACGAAATCTTGGTTTCTATCGCTTGAACTATATATTTTTACACTTCACAGCACTTCAAGTAACTTGTACCTCACGCTCACAAGAAAAACAAACTCCAATATGTATTTTTTGTTAGTACAGGTGACGTATTTTGCTCAGGGCGACTCGCTTTGATTTCATCCTGTTGCCAAATGCCAAAACTCAGGATAAACTAATTTAAAACTTGTAGGCATGCGCCGTAAAACTCCTGGCAGGGCAGCAGACAGCCACTATTATTTAATAATGTATCTCTAATTCTGCAAATGCTTTGCACATGTTTCAAATTCCACATGTTTTCTCATAGACGACGTGATAGGTTGGTGATGTTACCTTAACATAATGCGGACTGTTTTGCCCACTTTGCATTCACTTAAAGAGAATTGCTCAGCATTTAAAAAATGCAGTAGTCTGACGCTGGTTCAGAAAACATCATTCCAAGTTAAATAATGCATAGTCTAGTAAGAATCACCACCAGCAGAAATCATTATAAAACGAAACTTAGTTGACAGTAAAAAGTCGTTGTCGCAAGTGTTGTATATGAATTCAAACCATAACCAAGCATGCATCACTATAGCTCTTGTCTCAAAGTAGGTGTACTGTCATCACCTGTCACATCACGCCCTGACCTATTTGGAGTTTATTGCTGTTTTCCTGTGTGTAGTGTTTTAGTTATTGTCTTGCGCTCCTATTTTGGTGGCTTTTTCTCTTTTTTTGGTATTTTCCAGTAGCAGTTTCATGTCTTCCTTTGAGCGATATTTCCTGTATCTACTTTGTTTTAGCAGTCAAGAATATTTCAGTTGTTTTTATCCTTCTTTGTGGGGACATTGTTGATTGTCATGTACATTGTGGACGCCGTCTTTGCTCCACAGTAAGTCTTTGCTGTCGTCCAGCATTCTGTTTTTGTTTACTTTGTAGCCAGTTTAGTTTTAGTTTTGTTCTGCATAGCCTTCCCTAAGCTTCAATGCCTTTTCTTAGGGGCACTCACCTTTTGTTTATTTTTGGTTTAAGCATTAGATACCTTTTTACCTGCACACTGCCTCCCGCTGTGTCCGACATCTACAAAGCAATTGGCTACTGGCTGCCACCTACTGATATGGAAGAGTATTACACGGTTACTCTGCCGAGCTCTAGACAGCACAGACACTCAACAACAACACATCATTTGTAGACTATAATTACTGGTTTGCAAAAAATATTTTTAACCCAAATAGGTGAAATTAGATAATCTCCCACGGCACACCAGACTGTATCTCACGGCACACTAGTGTGCCGCGGCACAGTGGTTGAAAAACACTGGCCTAGTCCAATGCTTTAAAGGTACAATGTGCTCCCAATGACTGATTTGACCACATTACTAGTAACGTAAAACGCCCACAACAGTGCACACCAGAATACAGTTTCCCCTCAAACCAAAGCAGCTTCTGTCGCGGAAGCTTATTGAAGTCTTTAATCAGTAGTGACGTGATATAACTACTACATACAGCATGTGGCTTAATGGTTACTTGGGCTTGCAGTAGTCTGCATGCTATATAAAACCAAGCCAGATGCTTTGCAAACTTCTTGGTCAAATTGGCTCGCTAATCATAGTAGTAAACAGGTGCTTATATACATTTTAAAAGCATAATCTGACTGGTGATTACATGGGAGAATTTCACTTAATAGTCATGGTCACCTTAACAATGTTTTATTACTGAGGGAGGACAGCTATGAGTTAGGTTATGAGGCACATTATAGCTGCTTTTGGTGTGGTTATTGTGGGTTTAATCCGAACTGTATGTCTATAACAGCTGGCTTACTGGAACTTAACGTCTGTGGTTTGCATTTACTCACAACAGAAAAAGTGAGAAACTATGATGCATCATAGATGGACAGCCAGATGTGAAACCAAACATAAGAGTTTTTGAGTACGACTCGACTTATTATGGTTATTTGTTGAGTTTGTGTTGCACCTTGGTTGGTTGGTTGGTTGAAGTTTGTTTCGAACATGATAGCAGTTTCAACATGATACATCACGTTTTCCATTTCTCTTCACAACATGCTCGAAAAAGAGTAGGAGGAAGCAGAAAAGCAGTAGGAAGAAGCAGAGCTTATTTAATACTACCCCTTTTCCACTTCATTGCAGTTTCTTACACATATATATTCACTTCCTGTTTTCAATCTGTAGCACAGTTATATCAATGTTATCTGAAAACAACGGTTATCTTCATTAATATTTAAGTCAGTTACGATTCACATAAAGAGATGATCATATCTTATTTTCAATAAATATCATTGTTCTTTTTCCTTGTACGTTGTAAATACTTAAACAACATTTTAAACTGAGTCAAGTTAGTACATTGTTTGAGTTCTTTGCTCCATCCATTCCATGATTTAATTCTAGATATACTGAAGGTGTTAAGTGTTGCATGTGCACACAAATGTTTTCAATTACCTTTTTCTCCAAGGTTATATTTCTCCTCTTGTGTTGAGAAAAACTGCTGTACATTCTTGGGTAGCAGGTTATAGTTTGCTTTGTACATTATTTTAGCTGTTTGCAAACTCACTACATCGTTGAATTTCAATATTTTTGATTTAATAAATAAAGTGTGTGTATGTTCTCGATATCCAACATTATGTATTAGTCTAATTGATCTTTTTTCAACACAGTTAGTGAATGTAGAGTTCTGTTGTAGTTATTTCCCCATATTTCTGCACAATAACTCAGACATGGTAACACTAGCGAGCAGTAGAGAATATGGACTGATTTTTGATCCAGGAACATATTTTGCTTTATTCATTATTGAAATATTTCTTGCCACCTTGTGTTGTATATGTTTTATATGGGATTTCCAGTTCATTTGATCATCTATTATTGTACCCAAACATTGTATTTCTGTTACTTTTTCAATGTCTACTCCGTCTATTTGTATTTGTGCCTGACTTTCTCTTCTACTGTTACTGAATAGCAATATTTTAGTTTTACTGAGATTCAAAAATAGTCTGATTTTGTCAAACCATCTTTTTAATTTGTTCATTTCTTATGTTATTATTTGTATTAGCTTCAGTGTGTTTTCTCCTGAACAAAACACAGTTGTGTCATCTGCAATTAATACTAACTTTAAGACCTTTGTAACTTTACGAATGTCGTTTATATGAAGATTGAACAATTCTGGTCCCAGTATTGATCCTTGTGGTACGCCGCAAGATATCTCCAGTGCTGTTGACATACTTTCACCTACTTTCACAAATTGCTTCCTCTTGTTTAAGTAACTTCTTATCCAGTTCAAGAGTAGCCCTCTAATCCCATATCGTTCTAATTTAATAATTAAGATATCATGATTAATTGTGTCAAATGCTTTAGTTAGATCCATAAATACTGCTGCTGCGCACCATTTACCATCTAGTGCATTGGTTATGTCCTCTGTTATTTAAATAATGCCATCCCATCCGTCCGTTTTCTACCGCTTGTCCCTTTTGGTGTCGCTGGAGCCTATCTCATTGATGTTGAAATGTTAGCGCTAGCTGGTTCTCTGCAAGTGTTCCACATTTATTAATGAATTTATCCAATCTGTTGTTGAATAATTTTTCAATGATTTTAGACCATTGTGGAAGTAAAGAAACAGGTAGTTTGTAAGACTGTCTCCAATCTTATAAATCGGAAAATGTTTGGCCATTTTCATTTTGTTTGGGAATTTGCCTGTTTGAAATGATACATGATGTTAAAAGATTTCTTCAACAACTTTTTTTTTATGGCTTTCCTATCTATTAGGTCACAGTCAGTTGAGGTCTTGTATTTGCATGTCTTTACAATTTTAATTATGTCTTCTTTTGTTACATTAACGAGGAACATTGAGTTGGGATTTCTGTCTATGGTGTCATTCAAGTCCTCAACTGACCCAGGATCTGGAATATTTTCCTCTAGATTTGAACCAATACTTTTACATTTTTGTTAAATAATTATTGGGGGTAATCCCTTTTAGCACCATATTTAATAATACTATTTAGGATGCCCCATGTTGCTCTCTTATTGTTTTTGTTCCTGTCATGTCTGTGTGATCATGTTTTGTTTTAGTCATGTTCGGTTTTGTTTTTGGACTTTTTGTGCACTTTTGTTTGTTTTGTCACCATAGCAACCATTAGTTTTCACCTGTCACGTCACGCACCTGTTTCACGTTTTGAGTCACGCACCTGTTTTCACTAATCATGTCTGTAGTAATTAAGTTCATTGTTTTCAGTTTGTCTTTCTGGCGACATCCGGATTCATACCCCTGTCACACTCTGTTTACCTCTGCACACTTCATAGTCCATGCCAAGTAAGTCTTTGTTTATTAATGCCACAGTTAGTGTTTTTGTTTCATTGTTCACAGTTTCTGCCTATGTGCAAGTTTTGTTTTCATTAGCCAAGTTTTGTACCTCCGCCATTGTGCGCGCTTTTCGTTTGTTCTTTTTTGATATATTAAATCAAATATGTACTCACATTCCCGTCTCGCCCGAGCCAACTTTCCGTTGCCTTCCGGAAAAGCAAACACCCAGGACCAAGTCGTGACAGTTCCTGACTAATAAATGACTGTAACATTATTTTCTACATGTTCATAAGATATTAAGAGTTTAAAGTTAAACTCTTTAAACTCTAAAGGCAAACTGCACTTCTTTTTTAAACTTTGTCTATCATTCACTATCCCTAAGTGAGACAAGAACACTTGTCTTTCCATTTTCAGTGCATTTTAAATAGTAAAAAACTGCTAGCAAGTGGTGGCTAACAATTCAGGTAATGGGGATAAGCTCTATTTCGCCTATAAAGTCCTCCAAAAAACCTCCATCACTGTTTTATATACAGTAAATGTTGTAAGTATCAGGGATGTGAGCAACCTTTGAGAAAGAATGAGAACAATTTATATCAGTACCAAGTGCTGTCACGCAAACCCCGAAAAAACATTTTCAAAAATCCTGCAATTGGGTATATACACTATGTTTGACCTATTTTACTTGTTACTTACTACTTATTGTAGTGTTTTTAGCTGATTCACCGACCAACTGTCAATGTATTACAAACGGGTGTGTAGTAAAGCAATAATCATGATAATTAAGATGATAACAAAATCATATGGTAAAAAATTGAATACAAAAAAATCATACTATAAAGTGTCGAAGAAGAGTGAAAATTAAAGAAAGCAAGACAAAATAATAATGACAAAATCCACCACAACAACAAATTACCATCACCAATATAGTTATATCAAATTTATGAAATGATATCAATGAATATATAAAGTTAAAGAGATGACATAATCAGCTAATGTACATAAAATACTTACTAGACATGCATTACTTAAAGGTGGACAAAATAAACATGGATTGTAATTATATCCTCACAGTTAATACAGTCCCAATTTCCACAGTGATTATTTATTTATGTTTATCTTTTTCAAATAAATAATTGAAATATTCCATTCAAGCCGATACATATAAAATATCAAACAGAAGATACACCAAAAGACAAACCATGTAACTGTTAGCTTTAATTTTGCAGTTCAAGTTTCAATTTATATATAATATAAATAATAAATGAACATTCTTTGGAGATTTAAAAAAAAATATCATCACTTTACTGGGCAGCGTGGCTGGGTTGGTAGTGCGGCCATGCCAGAAAACTGAGGGTTCCAGGTTTGATCCCTGCTTCCGCCATCCTAGTCACTGCCGTTGTGTCCTTGGGAAGATACTTTACCCACCCGCTCCCAGTGCCACCCACACTGGTTTAAATGTAACTTAGGTAATGGGTTTCACTATGTAAAGCGCATTGAGTCACTGAGAAAAGTGCTATATATCTATAATTCATTTAATTTCTGGTAATGCATAGTTTATCTTCTGAATGCCCCGCGACCCCGAAAGGTACAAGCGGTAGAGGATGGATAGATGGATCTTCTGAATGTGCAACATGATCTTTGAGAGCGAGACGGCTACGTTTCCCATCATATATTTCCTGGCGGAAAATTTATATTTTGCAAAACCAGGTTTATCAATCTTGTCAAACACAAGGCTTATAGTATTTTATCAACAGTTTTTTTTCGTGCCAAGACCAGCGCCAGGGATTTTTAAATCCCGCATCAATTTTCCAAACATCAAACTTCCAGTGAACTTTTGCCATGTTTGTCATTTGTTTACATTGAGCTCACAACCTTGCTTACTCCTTGCCAGTGTTCTGAAAATTATTTAAAAAAAGTAATTAATTATAGTTGCCAGTTACTTTAACAAAAAAGTAATTAAATTACTAACAGAATTACTCTTTAATAAATGTAATTAATTACCAGGGAAAGTCATGTATACGTTACTTTAAAAAAAAAACTTCAAATGTCTGGCATATGCAGTTAAGAGATGTTTCATATGAGAGAGCAGTGTGCATGTGTGTGCTTTTAAAAGGCTGAGCCTGTTGCCTAGTGATGGGTGACGTCATCGAGGGTTTCAACGGAGATGTATTTGGTTAGCTTCGGCAGTTAGAAGCGGCATTTTGTCGGCCAGCTCGATGGCTATCATATCGTCTTGTCAACAAACGATGTATTGTTTGGATGGCAAGTTTGTCACTTCAATCATTGGTTTGTGGTTCAATATTCTTTCTGCATTGAACTTGCTGCACTTATGACAACGTTGTTGTTGTTGTTACTACCAACTGTACTGTGATACCATCTAAGTCAGTGTTTTTCAACCACTGTGCCGCGGTGTGCCGTGAGATACAATCTGGTGTGCCGTGGAAGATGATCTAATTTCACCTATTTGGGTTAAAAATATTTTTTGCGAACCAGTAATTATAGTCTGCAAATGATGTGTTGTTGTTGAGTGTCTGTGCTGTCTAGAGCTCGGCAGACTAACCGTGTAATACTCTTCCATATCAGTAGGTGGCAGCCAGTAGCTAATTGCTTTGTAGATGTCAGAAACAGCGGAGGCAAGGTGCAGGTAAAAATGAGTCCTAATGCTTAAACCAAAAATAAACAAAAGGTGAGTGCCCCTAAGAAAAGGCATTGAAGCTTAGAGAAGGCTATGCAGAATGAAACTAAAACTGAACTGGCTACAAAGTAAACAAGAACAGAATGCTGGACGACAGCAAAGACTTACTGTGGAGCAAAGACGACGTACGATGTACAACCGAATATGACATGACAATCAACAATGTCCCCACAAAGAAGGATTAAAAACAACTGAAATATTCTTGATTGCTAAAACAAAGTAGATGCGGGAAATATCGCTCAAAAGAAGACATGAGACTGCTACAGGAAAATACCAAAAAAAGAGAAAAAGCCACCAAAATAGGAGTGCAAGACAAGAACTAAAACACTACACACAGGAAAACACCAAAAAAGTCAAAATAAGTCAGGATGTGATGTGATTTGACTTTTAAAGTCATATCCAACAATTGCGACAACGACTTTTTACTGTCAACTGTGTTTCGTTCTTTAATGATTTCTGCTGGTGGTGTGCCTCCAAATTTTTTCAACGCAAAAAATGTGCCTTCACTCAAAAAAGGTTGAAAAACACCGATCTAAGTGTCACTGTAAGGAGCATTAAACTGCGGGGAGATCTTATCATTTCCGGGGCTTGTTAAAAATCCGGAGAACAACCACAATTTTCTTTAGATCATATTCTATAGATATTTCATTTAAAAAAATGCAGAAGTGATAATAAATGTATAAAAACACAGGTTTTCGTGAAAAATGTACATGCCTGAAGTATGTATGCAATGTAGTAACAGGCGTATTCGTGATAGCAGAGTTACAGGATTTTTGGTCATTTTAAGCATTGCCGTAACTTCTTTCCTGGACGCACTGATTTTACAGACTGCATTGCAACGCTTGCCATTTCCCTCAAACAACGACCACAAGTCTTGGCAGACTTTGAGAGAACCAATGACTACATTGGGACAAATGATGATCCAACTGTGCTGCTTTTCAAAAAGTAGTTCCTCTGCATTAGCTCTTACAATAACAATGTCACTAAAGCTTGGCTATTAGGCAGGTCACGGCATGTAAATGGAGTGTTGTTGGTGGTTTTCAAATGGTTTTTTTTCGAGGGCTTTAAAGGCAAAATAAATAAATCCAAATTACCTGTATTGTTAGCAGCTTCGTGTTCACTGTTTTTCCCAAGTTAAAGCGCACAAAAAAGGGAAATACCTGTGCTTTCTTGTCTAACATAAGGATTGTAAAACAAAAAACAGGTGTTTCTCTTTTCTGTGCATTATAAACATACTTGCCAACCCTCCCGGATTTTCCGGGAGACTCACGAAATTCAGCGCCTCTCCCGAAAACCTCCCGGGACAAATTTTCTCCCGAAAATCTCCCGAAATTCAGGCGGAGCTGGAGGCCACGCCCCCTCCAGCTCCATGCGAACCTGAGTGACGTGTCGACAGCCTGTTTTCACGTCCGCTTTCCACAATATAAACAGCGTGCCTGCCCAATCACCTTATAACTGTAGAATGATCGAGGGCGAGTTCTTGGTTTCTTATGTGGGTTTATTGTTAGGCAGTTTCATTAACGTCCTCCCAGCACGGCAACAACACACAACGACAGCAGTCACGTTTTCGTCTACCGTAAAGCAGTTCGACTGCCGTAAACAGCAATGTTGTGACACTCTTAAACAGGACAATACTGCCATCTACTGTACATGCATTTATGACAATAACATCTACGGCTTTTAGAGAGTGCACTGCACAACTGGGCACACAACAAGGAGATGAAGCAGAATGCATCAACAGAGAGGGTGTTCAGCATGGTTAGAAAAATAGTGACAGAGAATAGAACAAGGATGGACAATTCAACCCCCCACTCCCACCCCACCATCACCTCCCGGAATCGGAGGTCTCAAGGTTGGCAAGTATTATTATAAATGATTGAAAAACAAAAGTAATATTGTAACATTGTAAGTAACGCAGATGTATCTGTTACTTCAACAACGCTCCATTTACATGCCGTGACTTGCAATTTAACCAAGCTATAGCGACATTGTTATTGTAGGAGCTAACGCTGAAGATCTACTTTTCTGGCTTTGAGACAAATGGCCTTGCTCACACTGCTCCTCCGACCATGAGCGAGCAGCCAGACTTGTGATGCATATAACCTGTGCAGTTTACACCTAACATATGGTACTGTGCATGTTTTGGACTGTTGGAGGTATTCAGAGCATTTCCTGGGCATTCTCGTATTATATACCTAAAATCTACCTGTCATGTTTAAAGATATCATAAATCTGGCTCTCCCAAGATTTTGTTCGATTTTTTTTACAGTGATCATGAGATTAAATGTAAATGTAGTGGAAAAGAGTTTATCTCCAGCCATGTATGACGTTACCGGAATACTCCAACAATTTGTATTCATGACCATGTGGTTTCTAGACAGGATGATGGCGTCAGACTGTTAAACTAATTTATTCAATTCCTAAGCTTAGAACGTGCATATTTGTTATTATACTGTATTATACTGTCCTTTCATGACATGTATAATCCATTGAAAATCTGGGGGTGGATTTACTCTAAGCCAGGGGCGTCTGAACCCTGAGCATCCTCAATTTGGCCCACAAGATGACGGCACAAGTTCAATTTTAATAAGCAACCTGGCCTCGCGAGGTGGTTTCACATTAATTTTGATTAGCCAGGGGTCTGACAGGTGGTAAATTGACACTATTTTATAGACAATTTGAGAAAGTCAGATCAGTGACCTTGATGTATACTTTCTTCATATCACAATCCAAACACAACATGCTCATTGAATTTTGTGGGTATTATTTTTTTTTTTAAAACATCCCATCACTATAAAAATAAATCAAAATTAATCCCATTTAAATCTATTGCAAGGAATGATGGGAAAAATGCAAAAGACTCTCTCCACACTGTCCATGTTTGACTTTTAGCTTCTTGATATTTCTGAGTGGTTCCAAAGCTTTAAAGAGACTGTCATGGAAGTAAAGAAGGGAGGAGTTGAACTTTCACATATTATTTTTATTCAATTATAATAACTATTATTATAAATCCGTTATATTATTATAATACGTAAACACACATATAATCATATTTACACTTATATACACACATACATAAATATGTATAAATATATACATGCATATATACACACATACATACATATATATATATATATATATATATATATATATATATATATATATATATATATATATATTTATATACTTACATACACATATATACTTATGTAAATATATACATATATATTATTTACACTTATATACACACATACATAAATATATATAAATATATACACACACACACACACACACACACACACACACACACACACATATATATATATATATATATATATATATATATATATCAGTGACGTGCAGTCACTAGAGGCAGGTGAGGCGGGGCCTCACCTGCCATCATGGAAAGAAAAAAAATGTAAAAAGAAAAAAAAATAATTAAATTGTTATATGTATGCAGTGATTATACTATAAAGTTATTTTCCATTTAACTTCACCAGTTTTAGATTATTTTTATTCAAAATCGCTGAATTTTCACATTTGCCGTTCAAATACTGTGAAGAGACGGTGCGGTGAACAGCAGTCAGTTGAGGCACGTCATTCAGTGCCTCAACATGGACAGACTCGGCTAACTGCTGGCCTGCTGTGCAGTGAGACTGTATTGCTATATGAATTATATTATACATCTCCATAGTTTAGTTAGCTGAGGTATAAAATGTACAGTGTATTTTGTCAACAACTGTATGTGTGTAACGTATTTATTGTGCTGAGCGATCATAAAACGGCTGCAAAAGACGCACTGGCTGAGGCTCCAGTAGCCCCGCCTCCTGCACTCCCGCCGTAGAATTGTTATATCAACTAAAGCCCACACTTAAACTGTCCACGTGCAAGATTGAATCTATTTAAAAAAGTTATTTCATAAGAAGCCAAAAAGTGCAAAAACAATAATGTTCGTGTTGGAGGAGTTGTGAATGACTGCAGGGCCACAACATTAGGTACACCTGCAGAGTGCAGGTGTATCTAATTCACAACTCCTCCAACATGAACATTATTGTTTTTGCACTTTTTGGCTTCTTATTAAATAACTTTTGTAACCTATTTTTATGGGCTTTCCTATTTGTGATGTTAAGTTCCTGTTATGCGCTGTTATACAGTATATGCCTTGAGCTCTTATTTTGAAGGCGCCAAGAGCGGAAGTGATGACATGTTGTAGTGGAGCGGAGGTTTTTGAAAGAAGGTAAATAAAGTGGTCCTCGTGTAAACTGGAGCCTCCGTGTTTGTTATTTTGTAGTTTCATACAGTATAGGCGACATTTATAAACCCTCGGTTACACTTTTTTAAATAGATTCAATCTTGCACGTGGAAAGTTTAAGTGAGGGCTTTAGTTGATATAACACACCCGTCAGGGGGTTCATTAATCCAGCACAACAGTGGCGAATGGACTTTATTTATAAGTAAAGGTAAGACCATAATAACGTTTTTTTTAATTAAATGTGCTTTTTTGTGTGCTACAGTTTGTATGTGTAAAGTTAAAGTTAAGTTAAAGTACCAATGATTGTCACACACACACTAGGTGTAATGAAATTTGTCCTCTGCATTTGATCCATCCCTTGATCACCTCCTGGGAGGTGAGGGGAGCAGTGGGCAGCAGCGGCGCCGCGCCCGGCAATAATTTTTGGTGATTTAACCCCCAATTCCAACCCTTGATGCTGAGTGCCAAGCAGAGAAAAATGCTGGTATGAGCTTTTAAACATAACCCGTTAACTGCTGCCAATCAAATGGTGAATAAGATACTCTTTAGGGTTCATATGTTTGTAAATCTGACTGTGATGAAGTCAGTGCCTCACCAGCCATCAACCTCACCGCACGTCACTGATATATATATATATATATATATATATATATATATATATATATATATATATATATATATATATATATATATACACACTAAATTGGCCCTAGTGTGTGAATGTGAGTGTGTCTGTCTATCTGTGTTGGCCCTGCGATGAGGGGGCGACTTGTCCAGGGTGTACCCCACCTTCCGCCCGATTGTAGCTGTGATAGGCTCCAGCGCCCCCCGCGACCCCAAAGGGAATAAGCGGTAGAAAATAGATGGATGGATATATATATATATATATATATATATATATATATATATATATATATATATATATATATATATATATATATATATATATATATATGTATGTATGTATGTATATATATATATATATATATATATATATATATATATATATATGTATGTATGTATGTATATATATATATATATATATATATATATATATATATATATATATATATATATATATATATATATATATATATATATATATATATACGAGAGGCGAGACGAGAGGAGACGAGACAAGAGGAGGCTACGTCGGCTAGTCGAACCTCGGATTCAGGAGGAACAGTGTGGTTTTCGTTCTGGTCGTGGAACTGTGGACCAGCTCTATACTCTTGGCAGGGTCCCTGAGGGTGCATGGGAGTTTTCCTAACCAGTCTACATGTGCTTTGTGGACTTGGAAAAGGCATTTGACCGTGTACCCCAGGAAGTCGTGTGGGGAGTGCTCAGAGAGTATCGGACTGTCTGATTGTGGCAGTCCGCTCCCTGTATTGTCAGTGTCAGAGCTTGGTCTGGCAGTAAGTCGGACCCATATATATATATATACAAATACAAATATATACATATATATATATATATATACAAATACATATATATATATATATATATATATATATATATATATATATATATATATATATATATATATATATATATATATATATATATATATATATATACATATATATATATATACAAATATATACATATATATATATATATATATATATATATATATATATATATATACACACACACACATATATATATGTTTATATATATATATATACACACACACATATATATATGTTTATATATATATATATATATATATATATATATATATATATATACATATATATATATTTATATATATGAGCATTTCCAATGTCGGTTGAAGTAATATTTGTCACTTGGTATCTGCCATTGAGCGATAATATAGTTAAATGTTGCTGTTCTTGTGAATGCAGAGTAATTTATTCAAAGCAAGAGGGAAATATAAAATTACAGTTTTCATATTTTTAATCACATTCAGTTAAAAATGTTTCTTTTTAGTGGAGTGGTTGTGCAGCACGCAGTAGAGATGTACGAGTCATGTCACGTCCTTCAAAGCGGTTTGAATCGGATTCTAGGGGTGTTATTTTCTGTTAACTCGTCCACTTACTCGTCACTGCTACTGCTCGCCAAATTTGAAAAAGGAAACGAGGTAACATGTCAGTTGTGTGATTAAATAATTTAATCTATTTATGCACATGTGCGTGTTTCTGCACTTTGTAACTGGATAGAATAGAGTACTCATTTCGATTTAGTGAGTGACTCATAAGAACTCGTGTCAGCAAGAGAAAATCGAATTTCCCATCACTGACACACAGTTTGTGCCAGATAGATGTCAGATTGGGCTTCAAAAAAAAAGATGTGTAGATTTACTTACACTTGCACACTTTCCACATTTCAACACGTTGCAAGTGTCAAGAATACGTCTGAACTCCGTCCAGGAACATTTGCCAAGCTCTGCTAATGATTTCAATGGAAAGAAAAAACAAACAGGTTTTCTCTTGTGCCTGCAAGATAGCCATTTGGGTGCAATTTCAAGCTATTAATACTTCATTTTCATAATTAGAGGGTCATCTTGGGGTGTGTGGATATTTCCTCAACAGCTGCTACAAAGCAGAGTTCAGTCTGGCCTCAAGAGATAATCAATGCACACAATCTGGGGTTCGGAGTTACAGAGTACAGCCAAAGGTAATTTATTTTGTTTTCTTAAAGTAAACATTGAAAGCTGACAGTTAAGATGGGGGTATAATGTATTCTGTTGTGAAACCGTGTTAATGGCTAGAAAAATATATTGACTTATATGACTTTGAAAAAATATAGTTCATATATATGTTACGTTCTGGCATGTTGGTAGGCAATGTAACCCCAGGATGCAGGGACAGCAGCAATGTGCAGGTTGAAGGACTGTTTATTAGGTACCAATAAAAAGTGCACCATTGTGTTTGCAGCGGTGGACTACGGGTAAAAAGACCAACAGCAAAAATAAGGCAAGGAAAAAGCAGATTTCTGGGGTGAAACAAGGCAAAGCAAAAGTTCAAACCAACAGACAATAATGAACCCACATAGTCCATGGGACGAGACTGGTAAATAAACCCTCCTGATTAGTGATCAGAGGCAGGTGAGTCCCATGGTTACTAACCAGGAGAAGGTGTGGATAATCAGTGCGCAAGCCATAGGTAAAGTGGCTGAAAATAAGTCGAAGAGGAATAAAAAATAAGAGCACTGGATGGATTGCCTTGGTATACGATAACTCGCCAGGTCTGGCCTGGAGACATGGCGCTGCAGACAACTGAGACACGACTGAAAAATAAAAATTGCTTGTAAAACGTTAAATATAAAAAGACAGGGCGCTTAACTTCGATTATGACATCAAACCTATTCCCAGCTCTCAGCATGAACTTTTGTGTTAGAAAGTAAATAAGTGAAATAACGTCCACTGCTACAATAATTTGCTTTGTTTTTACATTTGTATTAATTTTGCCAATTTGTACAAAAAATTAATAATTGAACTCTGTTCCCCATGTATTTGGATTATCCCCCAAATATTTGTACACATATCTGGGCTTTCTGGTTCAGTCTGAAGCAAAAAGTCCAGGACTAAATTTCTAACCCAGTCTCGCCCCTGCATAGGGATAAAGAGACCTTAATAGCCCCTGAGATTTGTATGGCATTACAGCACAGTATAGACTTTATATGTACAGTGATTGTGATACATTAAAAGTAATCCTGATCCAAAAGGAGAAATAACTTCAACACAAGATATGTTTGTAAAGTGGTATCGCAGGTTGAACTTCATTGTCTTAGCAATGGACAGCACTCCCTGTTTGAACATTGTATTGTTTCCGAAGAAAATGAGTTAAGGAGTGTGCAATGTTAGCTTTTTTTTCTCACTGGCTACCTCCAGTGTAATTCCTCCAAGAAGGAGAGATTGAGTTTCCAATCCACACATTCATTTAATCATGCAGCATTGCTAACAGATGTCACTATATAGCGTCTGGCCTGTTGCACCTTCATCAGAATGTATTGCTGCAATCAATACCCTCATTAGCAAGCAAGGGGGGTGTTTCGAGAAATGGCTTTTTTCATGTTTGATTACACTGCAAAGCGCTAAACTGCGATCCAACTTTGGTCCTGGCTTGAGTTTTTAGAAAGTTCTGCAAATATAGAGTTTTCTCACCCGAACAATAATCACGTTCAATATAGAGCAGATTTACTGGAGTGAAAGAATGTCCTGGACAGATATAACATGTATATTTTATATACAGTGGTACCTCAGTCGTCATATAGTGGCGATTGCTCTAAGACTGCAAGGGAAGCTCAGCTTGCTCTAAAATATCTCCCCAAAAAATAAGTGGTCTAAGTGCCAGGCTTCCGCATGATGATTGGATGATCTGTCTGGGGCTGAATCCCTTTTTGATTTAATTTGAATTTGCATTCAGTCAAATGGGACAGTGCGTGTAAATAAACAGACATATCAGAAACATAAATGTACACATGCCAGGTGTTAGCCACAGGCTAATTTCCATCTGCGGTCCCAGGGACTGGGGTCACAAGAAGTCAAAAACATTTACATCGAATAAAACATATTACAATAACGTAGGTCAAATTCCCACGTACCATAGATCACACACACCGTACCAATGCTCTAGTGTTAGAGTGTTTGATTGACAGACAAATGAGCGAATCCGCGATGTTGAAATGTAAACCATTGCCAAAGCATTTTCTCAAGTTTCAGTGAATTTTTCTGATTTTCTACGGATAATTTTACAATAATTTAGGTGACATTTTCTTTGTAAAATGTACAGCATCTTTATATATTTGATCTGTTACTGTACTCGTGTTATTAGGTAGCTGAAAATGAGCTCTGCCTACATCAGGGGTCAGCAACCCACGGCTCTGGAGCCGCATGCGGCTCTTTAGCACCACCCTAGTAGCTTCCTGGACCTCTTTCAGAGATATGTGAAAATAGAAAAAGATTAAAAAATATACATATTTTTTGTTTTAATATATTTTCTGTAGGAGGACAACATGACACAAACCTTCCTAATTGTTAGAAATCCCACTGTTTATGTTATACATGCTTCACTGATGAGAGTATTTGGCAAGCACCGTTTTGTCCTACTATTTTCAGCGATCCTTGAACTCATCGTAGTTTGTTTACATGTACAACTTTCTCAGACGCTGCCACAGAAAGACATATTTTATGCCACTCCTTCTTTGTCTCATTTTGTCCACCAAACGTTGTATACTATGCGTGAATGCACAAACGTGAGCTTTGTTGATGTTATTGACTTGTTGGAGTGCTAATCAGGCATATTTGGTCAGTGCACGACAGCAAGCTAATCCATGCTAACATGCTATTTAGGCTAGCTGTGTGTACATATTGCATCAGTATGCCTCGTTTTAGGTATATTTGAGCTCATTTAATTTCCTTTACTTATGCACTTATAGTTGTTTGTGTGCCATGTTGTTCCAGACCACAGCAAACGTTAAGCAGCTTGCAAAGATTGTAATAAATCTATTAGAAGAAGACAGCCTGCCGTTTCCTTAAACTTGGACACACACATCTATACCTTTGGCCATTATAAGCCAGTAATTTCCAGGAGCTATCTCATCCTGTAAGAAGCCTCCATTTTACTAATGATTTCCAATGTTGTAAAAATGTGTAGAATAAAAATTAAAATACAACATTTCTGTCACAGAAGATTTGCGTCAGCCTTTGATAGTAGTCTAATATAACTAATATAGACATTTACGTCATGTGTTGCCTTCATTATAACACTTATATAAGGCTTTTTAGTTTTTGGCGGCTCCAGACAGTTTTTTTTAATGTATTTTTGGTACAACATGGCTCTTTCAACATTTTGGGTTGCCGACCCCTGCCCTAAATGAAAGAGCAGTAGCCCCTCTTTATGTAAGATTCAGTTTTCGCCAATAATTTTTTATAAAAGTTTGCCACGGTTTTCACCATAAACTTAGTACGTTTTTGCCACGTATCAATTGTCCGAACAAACTATTTTACACGTTGGTAACGCCCCGGACCAGACCAGCAAGATTTCACAGGACTTGAGTTTCAAACCCGCCATTAAGCTCGAATAAGAAGAAGAATGCTTGACATCAAACTGTAGCAGGCGAGTGAAAAAAGCAACATTCTGTGTGAAACAAATTGGTAAGTATTTATGGAATATATTTAATTATCACATTTAATTACCATCACCTGGCTGTTAATGACTGTGATGTCACTGTCATGATCCATGTTCCTAATTTGTGTTTTGACTTTCTCCGTCTGCCACTGAGCGCTGGCTCCCACATCTGTCCCTGATTGGCAACCTGGACACAGCTGTTCCTGGTTGCCAATCAGGCTCCTATATATTCTAACCCTGTGTATTAGACAGGGCTGGTGCAATGTACTTTGTACACGGTTGTTCTCTGTGATTTGTTTGCTTTGTTAATGGTGCATGTCTGAGCTGCACTATACTTGCTACTTTGCACTTCCTAGCTGCACTGACCTAAGTTAATATTGAGTGTTATTTTTCCTGCATTCCGCCTGCCGTTCTTGCATCCTTGGAGTCATGCAGCAAGCTATGCTTACCGATCATTACAGTCGCTGACAAGTAGACTAGTTTGGCATGCTCCTCGTTGAACTATACCATAAATAAAGTAATAAAGTGATTGTTTTTTTTAACAAGGCATATTAAAAACCTACAGGGAAGGTTTAACTGGTCCTTTTAATATTAACAATGGTTCACTGTATAATGTAACACACACATATATATGGTTGAATCAAAGTTTACTTATTGTCAGAATTGGTTGAAAAATAAACGTTATTTCAATGTTGAGCATTGTGAGCACTTTCAATGTTATTTTTAATATCAGACATCAATATTGCTCTAAACATTGATGTCTGACCAAATCTCAGTGATGATTCAATTACTTTCTGCTACCTGGGTCAGTATTGTTGTGTTACTAATACGTAACAACTATCTGTTTGCCTGCTCTCAACTTCCCACCTGCAAGTCATTTTAGGAATAACTTTTAAAGGGTCCTTTATCCAAAATCTATTTTTAGTACCTGTTGGCACTTGTTTTTGTATATCTGGGATTCCCAAAAGTCCCAATGTTGCCTTGTTCCAAACAACCCATTTGGAATTCGAGAATAATGTGACATATGTTGCCATTGTTACATGAGCAGATATATTCATACATGGTCAAGGTTTGCACAAAAACCTCTGCATGAGTTAGCAATTTTTATTTTCCCTATAGCAGTTGTGGTCCCAACAAAAAATATGTCCAAAATGCAACCCGATCGTCAAAAATGCTCTGCTATTGTTTGTATTAACCCGCACAGGTCCCTACACAGCCTCATCTGAAGAAGTAAAAAGTACCTGCTTAACTTTTGTGCTTGTGAGGAGCCTATTGAGAATTGCAGTTGGACACAAAGCAAAGATCAGGCTAAAATACTAC
Source organism: Nerophis lumbriciformis (assembly GCF_033978685.3). NCBI lineage: Eukaryota > Metazoa > Chordata > Actinopteri > Syngnathiformes > Syngnathidae > Nerophis > Nerophis lumbriciformis. The sequence continues at coordinate 21,085,347 of NC_084551.2, forward strand.
CGCTTTGTGTTGTGGACAATATACAGTAAGGTTTCCCCTAAACGACTTTTAAACGCGAAGACCGATTCGACAGTTTATTGCGACTATGGATACAATAAAGCGGCAAGTCTAATAACTGTAGATCAACAAAATTAATGATATGTTAGCAATTTAGCATTGTTAGCTTGTAACATTAGCATTACTGGCCACCATATAGATGAGATATTAAACGGCTACCGTATTGTTTAGACTATGAGGCACACCTAAAATCATTTCATTTACTCAAAAATCAACAGTGCGGCTTTTTACCCGGCGCCTAATATACATATTCATTCTGGTTGTGCTTACCCTCCTCAAAGCAAATGTATTTGGTACATGGTGTATAAGTGTGACCAATAGATGGTAGTGACACATAAGAGATAGATGTGGACTGCAGGTTGACTGATGCCTGTTCACAGACGCGAGCAAGTACCCGTAAGCAAGCAACACCAAAATGTTGATGTTTCATTGAGAATATAGAACATTACACACGGCGCTCAAAAATCTGTCAAAATGTTTTAGTACAACTTTGGTAAGCTAGAAAGCCACACCGCTTTATGGAACACAGATTATTGTGGCTACCGTAGTCAGACATACTGTGCTTCAACATACGGGTATTATTATGGTGTGTGTATAAGGACCCCAAAATGGCACCTATTAGGAAACATGTTATTGATCTGGCATTTTGTTTCACAAATATTATTACAAAAACAACTTTTCTTACCCATTAGTACCTGTTGATGTGTATAACTTTACGCCGTAGTCAATGAGATCCTTCTTTTTCTCTATCCTCTTGTTGTAGGGCATTCATCCTCAGATGTTGTCATTTGTCATATGAATTAGTGTACATTTCTAACTTATATCTGCCAGTAGACTCGCTATGGAAGGACTAAAAACTACAGGTACAACAAAGATGAAGGGGAGAAGAAGTGGAGACATCTGAATAAGACTCGCACACAAAACGGCGCATCATGTAAACATGCTCATCAGCAGTGCACCTTATAATCTGGTGCGCTCTATGGTCCGAAAAATACGGTACTTATAATGCAATATTCTTGCATGGATGTACATAGTTGTTTCAAATAGGGAGACAGACTTTTATAATCCCATGTAACCTGTATACTTTAACCTTTATGGACTGAAATAAATACACTAATCTTTGAAAAGCTTATATATCACAGTGATTCTCAAACTGTAGTACATTTACCACTCGGAGTGAGTGGACTTAATTTAGTGGTATACCAAAACTGTATTCAAGCACGGTGTTACTGTTCAAACTATGTGTCACGTTACAGTGGCCAAACATATTACATATACTTATTGAATAAAATATCTGCTTGTTTTCAATGAATACTTAGGCTTACTATGCTACTGTATTTTAATGCTGGTCATTATGGTGGTACTCATAGAGCCATGATTTTTTTTTTGAGGTTGTGCTTAGTGAAAAAACTGTAAAAAACCCTGGTATATCGCTTAGGTTCTGAAGTTCCTTATTTTCCTCAATCCTCTTGTCGTGGGGCAGACTGGCTCGTACATGCACATGCATCCTAAAAGTATTTGCTGTTACCATTTCTAATAAAAAGTAAAATATAGTTCTAACTTATATCTAACAGTAGGCTCAATATGAAAGCACTAAAAACTACAACATGGCTGACGGGGTGGAGACGCAGTCAAAGGGTGTTAGCCTTGATGAGAGCTTCGGCAGGTAAATTAGACCCCCAGCCACAAAACGGTGAATTATGAAAAGGCAATCAGAAAGCAGCTGTAAGACAAAACTTTTCAAACATTTTGACCAAAGAACATTAGGTGTTAAACAGACCACAATGAAGGTTTTTAGATGTAAAATATTAATAATAGTAATAATAATAATCATAATATGACCCCTTTACTAAAACCAACTTTGATTATAGATGCTTGACTATTTTTTGCTTTCTGTGTGCGATGCACAAGCACAGTATTCTTGGTCGAAACGCATAGCTAACTCAAGAGCACATGCAAAGGTATGCCAAGTGGATACTGTAATTTGTACAATTGCTGCATTCAATCCTCCCACCACCGGTACTAACGACCAAATGTCTGAGAAAAGCAGTAATGCAGTGTCGTCATAACATGTGCTTTAGCATTAATGAGTGCAGCACAGTGTGGGTGTGGGTGTGGGTGGGGTTGCCATTCTACCCTTTCTTAATAAATGCAAATAAACACTTAAGCGAGGAAATATGGTAACCACCTTGACATTATTTCTTTGTCCAGCATAGCAATGAAATATGGATCATATGTTGGGAATGAAACATTGGTACTGCTGCGGTTGACTCCTGCTCGAGGCCCAATCACCATTACATGTTCTAACAGACTGCGGGGGACGCGAGGCGAGTATTTAGTTTCAATCATGCACAATACAAACTCAATGAAATACAGTACATCGCTTTATGTTACTCACCTGCGACATGCCTGCAGGCACCCAAAGGTTACATCATTTGGTATTGATAATAGATTCCAGGGATACGATGATTGATTATACAGTAATGTAATTTCATACACCTAAATGCCATTATTTCATATCCGATGCGCCAGGGACATGGACACAAAACTCGGCAATTACAAGACTGGCCACACTGTTTGTGTACACATGTATTGTGTTATCAGTATTGTGTGTGCGCACAGAGGGAAACTATATCAACAGAATTCATGTGACCTGGGGAGTGAGGCTTCCTTAATCCTGCTGTCAGTCCTAATTGGGCAGTGAGGGATTGAAGGGGGATTTAGCTACTATACCCTGTTTGTGTGTGCATGTGAACGTGTGTTCTTCACCACTGGTGTGAAAGTCAAGGCCTGTGGGCCAGATCGGGCCCGCAACATAATTTTATATGGCCAGCGAAAGCCTGGAAATAATATGTGTCAATGAATAACTTTATCTTTTCGACTAAATGTTCTCGTTCTTTCCATTTTGACAGAAAAAAATACATGTACTTGATGCAATTGCATATCTTTTCAACTTAAATATTAACTGTCATTTAAAAAAAAAAAAATCTGATTAATCACACTTTAGAATTTAGATTAACCATGATTAATAACACTCACTTGCGTAATTCGAATGAATTTAGAGAGCGAATATTTGGACACAAATGCAATCATTTTGTCAGACTGTCATCCAGGAACATGTTGTTAATACTTTACTTAAATACACGTCTTTTATTTGCTCAGAACTTGGGTGTATTTAGAAGAGAAATTTGCCAACAAGCCCACCATTCGGAGTCTCCACCTATGTTTGCACCGATGTATGCATTTGACTTGATCTGCAGGTAAAGAAACATGTACAGTCAAAATAAATTGCCTGATTAATCTGTCAATAAACATGATTATTGTAACATTTTTTTGTGATTAATCACTTTAGTTGACTTGTTATTTTTGACAGCCCAACAATTAATGCAAGACAATTTGATAAAACACAAATACAAACTTAAACATCTCTTGACTTAAGATTTCAAAGTAAGTTTTTCATCAAATTGTATGCTGTAAACCAGTGGTTCTCAAATGGGGGTACGCGTACCCCTGGGGGTACTTGAAGGTATGCCAAGGGGTACGTGAGATTTTTTTTTAAATGTCTGTCAAAAAGAACTGTGAAAAGAAATGCAACAATGCAATATTCAGTGTTGACAGCTAGATTTTTTGTGGACATGTTCCATAAATATTGATGTTAAAGATTTCTTTTTTTGTGAAGAAATGTTTAGAATTAAGTTAATGAATCCAGATGGATCTCTATTACAATCCCCAAAGAGGGCACTTTAGGTTGATGATTACTTCTATGTGTAGAAATCTTTATTTATAATTGAATCTCTTGTTTATTTTTCAACAAGTTTTTAGTTATTTTTATATATTTTTTCCAAATAGTTCAAGAAAGACCAGAACAAATGAGCAATATTTTGCACTGTTATACAATTGAATAAATCAGAAACTGATGACATAGTGCTGTATTTTACTTCTTAATCTCTTTTTTTCAACCAAAAATGCTTTGCTCTGATTAGGGGGTACTTGAATAAAAAAAATGTTCACAGGGGGTACATCACTGAAAAAAGGTTGAGAACCACTGCTGTAAACAATAACAATGGATGTTGAGGGTTCCAGGTTCGATCCTAGCTTCTGCCATCCTAGTCACTGCCGTTGTGTCCTTGGGCAAGACACTTTACCCACCTGCCCCCAGTGCCACCCACACTGGTTTAAATGTAACTTAGATATTGGGTTTCACTATGTAAAGCGCTTTGAGTCACTAGAGAAAAGCGCGATAAAATATAATTCACTTCACTTCATTTTATGGTGAAATGCTGGCAAAATTGCACCTTTAAAAAAAATCTGTGGTACAGTAATTGTAGTTTACAGTAATACAGCAAAACAACAACTGCTCTCAATTTAGCGATAGAGATCTGGCTGCTCAGTCACCAGAAGTTTACCATAAAAAAAACAGTGCTACTGTTTTTTCATATACAGTAATATGTTGTAAAAATCACTGTGAATTTTAGGGTATAATTCTGGCGAGTGCCGGTTCTTTTACTGTAACATCTACAGGTACATTTTAACAGAGTACATAAACAAAATATGATTATCAATGCATTGGTAATTTTGTAATAACGCAAATCTTTACACATTTATATGAATAAAATTGGAACTAACTGCAATGTGACCCTCTTCTACACAACTTGATAGTTGGCTTGTTAGGCAATTAATGTGTTACTTTGTTATTTTCAATCATCCCATTGTTTCATTAAAAGTTGTTTTCCACCATTGAGCAGACCTGCTTATGACCAGTAGAGGGCAGTACTGTTGAAACCAGAGTTACTTATGCTCATATTCCCCTCCAACACACAAATCACATCCACTATCTCTGTTGTTTCAGGAGGGTTGAAAGAGTTGCTTTCAGGCAAGATATATATTTGTTGAACAAAGCAAGTTTAATAAATGATGCTAGGATGTGTCTTGTTACTGCAGCATGAGACAGGGGAGGTAGCTATAAATCACTGCACGCATGACCCGCCTTTGCATTCAAGGCCAAAGGAATTCATAATTGCGGTTAAGACCATCCCCATCCCCAGCATCACCATTCATCTGTGCAAGTTTAGCTTTGGGAGAGAAGTGGTTGTATCTCAGCCTGAGTTATAGATCTTACACACTTAGATACAAGACGCTCAAGACAATATGGCGTGCAAAAAAAAAAAAAAAAAATAGATAAATTGGTGAAAGCCTGACCAGCTGGGTGAAACTAACCAGACTTGGCACTGAGGCTCACCAAAGAAATTTATCAAAACAAAGAACTCCACCACATATGTTTTTACTGCTTTTCTTTCTCCCCTTTCACCATTTGGAAGGTTTTACTCTGGGGATGTTTTGGCGAGAGTGCAACAATGGTTAGTCACACAATACTCCAGAAACACTAAAACATGATCCCTCGTCTTTAGTTAGCTTTGTTTATTATTCACTTGCTAATTTGATTTATGAGGTCGATAACATACCAACTTTTTATTGGCTTTGTGAGAAGCACTGTGAATAAATAGATTTTTGTCAATAAATTAATCTAGGAAGATAGTAGACATTGAATAAAACTGCACTTTTAAACAACAGCCTCTAAAAAATATGTACACGTACTATTTTGGGCTATTGTGCAATCCCCCTTCCATTTATGCACAGCAATTGTCTGTTTGTTCCTCAGATGCAGGTCACTCACATGGTTTTGTTCACAAAATTATGTTCTCATGATCTAACACAATAGCAGCCTTAAACCAATCCGCTAAAATCAATTTTTTTTTTTTTTTTTCAGAAATGAATATAAGATGGGAAGACTTGTGGTAGTCTGATTTTTAGGACATGCAATCATAACAATGTGCAAAGTAGTGCATGTCTGGGAGAGTTAACTGGAGGGCACGGGCTGAATAGTGTTTACACAGAATGTGTTTTTTTCTATTATTGTAGTCCCTCCCATATGTGTTTATTATCATTTATTCATGACTTTTGTTGTTTGTGGTCAAAGTACCAATACCAATACGCATAAATGACATCGATACCAGATTTTTTCAGTATTGTTGGTACCAAAGTATTTTCCTCAGCGAGCTGGGAGCACTGAGTCGGTGCCAAAGAAGAAGGCTGTTGCCTTCAAAAAAAAGAGCCACAGTCTTTCCCGTATGTGTATTTATTCGTAGAAGCCTGACATGAATGCGGATTCAGTTCGGCCTCGCTCACGAACAAATTATAATGGAACTGTGGCCGAATGCATCGTACCCTCGCTTCACAACACACCTCATACACACCTGCTTTGCCAGGGAAATACGTAGCAGAAGAGATCCGTGTTGCCACTTTGTCGATTTCAAAAGTGAAACAGGAGAAGGAAGAGACAGAGTGGAGTGTGTCTTACCTCATGCATTTATTCCCTGATCAAATACAAGCGGTGATGAAAGACACAGTATTAACTGCACGAGTGGGAGCGTAGATCCGCCGCTACAAGCCCAGTGAGTGTGCTCTAAAGAAAATCTCCAGAGTTCCTAACCAACCTTTATCATGTCCATAAGTGTTAAGAAGACACTCCTCTGTTGTTTGGCAGCACTTTTCCTTCCTGGTGAAATAAGAAAATGACGCCACTGCGGGGTTTTATTCTAAAGTAAATTAGTTGACTATTGTTGTTGTCAGTGACGTGCGGTCACTGGAGTCAGGTGAGGCGGGGCCTCACCTGCCATCATGGAAAGAAAAAAAATTATTAAATTGTTATATATATTCAGTGATTATACTATAAAGTTATTTTCCATTTAACTTCACCAGTTTTAGATTATTTTTATTCAAAATCGCTGAATTTTCACATTTGCCGTTCAAATACTGAGAAGAGACGGTGCGGTGATCAGCAGCCAGTTGAGACACGTCATTCAGTTGTGCCTCAACATTGATTGCGGACTCGGCTAACTGCTGGCCTGCTGTGCAGTGAGACCGTATTGCTATATGAACTATATTATACATTTCCATAGTTTAGTTAGCTGAGGTATATAATGTACAGTGTATTTTGTCAACAACTGTATGTGTGTAACGTATTTCCTGTGCTGAGCAATCATAAAACTGCTGCGAAGACGCACTGTGTGAGGCTCGCAGTAATCCCGCCTCCTGGTGCCGGTTAATGCACCCCCGCCGCAGAATGCACCCGCCGACGGGAGCGCCACACCAACCAAAGCCCACACCCAAACCCTCCACGTGCAAGACCGAATCCAACCAAAAAAAGTCACTTAACAAGAAGCCAAAAAGTGCAAAAACAACAATGCTCGCGCCGGAGGAGCCGTGAACGACTGCAGGGACACAACATTAGGTACACCTGCAGACTGCAGCACGGATTTCATATTTCATTCATTCAAAACTCCTCCAACACGAACACCACTGTTCCCGCACTTATAAGTAAAGGTAAGACCATAATAAAGTTTTTTTAATCAAATGTGCTTTTTTGTGTGCTACAGTTTGTATGTGTAAAGTTAAAGTTAAGTTAAAGTACCAATGATTGTCACACACACACTAGGTGTGGTGAAATTTGTCCTCTGCATTTGACCCATCCCTTGTTCACCTCCTGGGAGGTGAGGGGAGCAGTGGGCAGCAGCAGCGCCGCGCCCGGGAATAATTTTTGGTGATTTAACCTCCAATTTCAAACCTTGATGCTGAGTGCCAAGCAGAGAAAAATGCTGGTATGAGCTTTTAAACATAACCCGTTAACTGCTGCCAATCAAATGGTGAATAAGATACTCTTTAGGGTTCATATGTTTGTAAATCTGACTGTGATGAAGTCAGTGCCTCACCAGCCATTAACCTCACCGCACGTCACTGGTTGTTGTTGTTATTAATAATCACATTTATAATCACAGTATTATTTGCTTTGATATGCTAGGTTGACACTGCAGTTCTTTTTTGAACGTATAGTGACCTTTTGGCAGCTGATACTGCAATTTAAATTCTGTGCTAAAAATATGTTGAAGCCCAGTGTTCGTAAATATTTGACAGTTTAAAAAAGTTACCAAAAAAGTTATATGGGTCCATTTTTATTTTTAAATTTTTATACTTGTGGTATTGAATTGTGGAAATTCACAGATATTTGCTATTGACTACTGAAATTATGGTATCTTGACAATTAGGGATGGGCACTTTTTTTAATTGGTACTTTTTTGAACACCGACTGAATTATTTCAGTCCTACCAGGTATTTATTCACGTAAAATGCAACATGTTGATAATTTTTGCATGTTACGTCAGGTCCGGTTGCAGATTCAGCCGGCTCAAACACTTGGTGGTCAAACAAGCACATAGGCAGCACTCAGAGCAGACTCTGACTCTAGGTAATGTTTCAATTTTCAATGCCTGATGGAAAACATGTAAAATAGGGCTCCACTTTTCAAAATGCGCTAGCTTGATGGTAATTTACATTGCATTTGCTATAGACATTTTACTGTTTAGCATTAGCGATTTTACATGGTGATTCCAACACCTCCAAATTTGGTGATGAAAACTACAATTAAGATACTTAGCAAATGGATAATAAGTACAATTCTTACAGTGTTAACACTTTGTAGGGCGCAACACGACTAGATTCAGCTTGCCAGCAGAGACAGCTCCCTGACTAGGCCGTCTGACACAAACTACTGCCATCTAACATTGTGGTATTGCAACTGTATGCTTAACTACTTGCAAATGAGACTCAGAAGTGTAAGGAAATCAGATATTCCAAATGGATCAGTTTTCATTATCAGCTCACTGATAAATATTGAATCAAATCATTAGATAATCCATCCATCCATTTTCTACCGCTTAATCCCTTCGAGGTCGCGGGGGCGCTGGAGCCTATCTCAGCTACAATCGGGCGGAAGGCGGCGTACACCCTGGACAAGTCGCCACCTCATCACAGGGCCAACACAGATAGACAGACAACATTCACACTCACGTTCACACACTAGGGCCAATTTGGTGTTGCCAATCAACCTATCCCCAGGTGCTTGTCTTTGGAGGTGGGAGGAAGCCGGAGTACCCGGAGGGAACCCACGCAGTCACGGGGAGAACATGCAAACTCCACACAGAAAGATCCAGAGCTTGAACTCGGGACTGCTCAGGACCTTCGTATTGTGAGGCAGACGCACTAAACCCTCTACCACCGTGCTGCCCTCATTAGATAATATTAAATAAATTAACATGTATTAACATTTACACATGAACACACAGAAGTACCAAGAATTGCAACCATATTGATACCTATTTCTTAGTGACAACCCTTGTCAAAGGTGAGCTGGAGCCAATCTGAACTGCTTTTGGGTAAGGACTGATTAGGGGCTAAGGGTACATCCAGCGGTACTTTGGTTTTTGCTCACCCCATATTGTGCATACTTAATTGGTTTTTTTTTCAAACACTGTTTCAGTCATAGACCCCATGTCATAAGGCAGACATGCTAAACATGTGCACCATATCACTGCCCATTCAAGTTAGCTTGAGTGCAGCATCAATTGTATGCATATGATGGCTGTGTTATGGCAATCATTTATTGTCAACAGATTTTACTTGCAAAAGGTTTCTTGGTTATCAATCTAACCACTTTATGATTTAATGATATTCTACAACGTATGCAGTGTATATATTACCCTGTGCCAAGCCTTTGACTCCTGACAGAGAACTGTTGTTTTAACAGGTAATAGTCTGAGAGAAACACGACCGCAGAAATCACTGTCACGCTTGATCTAGTTACTCATACTGTGTGTGTGTGTGTGTGTGTGTGTGGGTGCGTGTGTGTTTGTGTGTGTGTGTTAGTGCATGCGTGTGTGTGTGTTGCATCTACATCTGAGCATGTCCATAAGCACCAGTGCATCACAGTCAGCCCGAGTGTGCGTCGTGGCAAGCAGTGCTTTACACAGCCGGTGTGTATTGCATGTGCATGAGTGTGTTCGTTCACCGTAACACAACAGCAGGTTATAAGGTCAGGGCGCCTGTGTTTATTTGTGTGCCTTGCAGATGCCCTCATACAGGGTGCACCGCTTGTGGTTCATTTAACAAGTCTACATGTTTACACAGCTGGATATGAACTGATAGGAAGACGCTCCAGGATTTTAATGCTTATGTTAGCACATGTTTGATAATTGTTTCCCCCAACTTTCCAGCATTCCCCCCCCCCACCTGCTATAGGTCCACCAGTCCTCCACATTTTCACCGCTTTTCTTCCATACACAAAAAAACCACATGGAAGGTCTGCTTCTAATCTCCACATGCTGGGGTCTCCATTTGTTTTGCTCGTCCAGAGACCCGACAATGCCGTTTCCATAGGCCAGGACCCACTCAGTGCAGATTTAATTAGATAAAGGCCAATAGTGGAAGGACCTAGAGAATTAAAATTGGACATGGGGGTTTTCCAAGGAGTCCCTCGGCACCGCATGGGCCCGCAACAGAAATGAGCTTCACACTGAGAGGGGCAATGAGAAAGTAGACAAGGTGGAAAGAGGAATGAGAATGTGAGGATGGCATACTTAACTCTATCCTGGAGATCACCAAGGGTCTGCGTGGCTTTTCTTCTCCCAAGCTGTGACTCCGACTCATGCTCCTGAGAATGTGGGGTTAATTAGCCCCAGGGATTTATAAACATAGAAGTCATTTGCACGCCAATTTTTAACTACTCCTCACTGGGGCAACAACCTTATAGATATGGTATAACATCCTCTCATAGTCGTAACCCAGGACACTTAGGGCCTGACTTAAAGGTTTGTGTGTACTAAAACATGTGCAAACCTGATAGCGTACTAAAAACTGATCCACTAAACATGTGCAAAGTGGATTAATCAGGTCTGTCAAGTGAGCAGAATAAGGTGCTCAATCCATTTTGCGTCGCTGTGTTCATTAATGTGGAACATATATGCTGATGATCAAAACATTCACAATACTGGGAGGATAAGATGCAAATTTACTTATTTATCACCCGCAAAGTGACTTATCAACACTTATCATCGTTTTGCGCCCAATATTTTGCCTTTTATTTAGTGTGTCAGAAAGAAGTGCAAACTGACAGTTGCATAGACAGAAAATAGACAGACGAGAATCATCCGTCCTAAGTGTTTCAGTCAACATATTTGGACGGTCAGATCTAAAAAAGCATCAGACACAGGAACTGAGTTTCCATTACCCATAGAAAGGCGCACGACCTAAATATCGTGATAAGAAACTGGTAATGGAAACACCCATATTTAAAAAAACAAACCTCTGAAATATTGCTGAAACATTTTTGTGATCTCATGAGGTGGTTTTAGAGATGTTTTGACATTGAAGTTTTTAGCAAAAGCACGATGGAATCACTTTTTTCGCATTTAGAGGTCACCTAAACACTGAGCTGGCAGGGCGCCAATGCAGGACAACTATGGCAGACTTGTTGATTGGTCAGCCAGGGTCAAGCGAGGCAGTACCGCTGCACCGGGCCGTCTCGCGGATCCCTTCCCCGCTATAGACGCCGACCCGCAGGCTCTGAGAGACCCACATGCCCGAAAAAGTGTCAAGGGGCCGTAAGGACGTTGCCTTTGAGCGATCATTCACTGCCTTCATTTTCTATCGACATCATGGCAACAGCAGTGGCTGCAATATTTTCCTCAAAGTGGACCCTCGCAGGATAAGATTTTACGAGAATTACAGAGTATACATGACGCTAAACACCCTTTAATAGAAACACCTACAAGTATACTTTGTTGAAATTTTGGAAATATCGCTTTTATTTTGTGAAAAACTGCAATTGAAACACAGTTATGGTCTATTCAGCAAAATAATTTTAAAGGGGAACATTATCACAATTTCAGAAGGGTTAAAACCATTAAAAATCAGATCCCAATGGCTTATTTTATTTTTCGAAGTTTTTTTCAAAATTTTACCCATCACGCAATAACCCTAAAAAAAGCTTCAAAGTGTCTGATTTTAACCATCGTTATATACACCCGTCTATTTTCCTGTGACGTCACACAGTGATGCCTATACAAACAAACATGGCGGCTAGAACAGCAAGGTATAGCGACATTAGCTCGGATTCAGACTCGGATTTCAGCGGCTTAAGCGATTCAACAGATTACACATGTATTGAAATGGATGGTTGTAGTGTGGAGGCAGGTAGCGAAAACGAAATTGAAGAAGAAACTGAAGCTATTGAGCCATATCGGTTTGAACCGTATGCAAGCGAAACCGACAAAAACGACAAGACAGCCAGCGACACGGGAGAAAGCGAGGACGAATTTGGCGATCGCCTTCTAACCAACGATTGGTATGTGTTTGTTTGGCATTAAAGGAAACTAACAACTATGAACTAGGTTTACAGCATATGAAATACATTTGGCAACAACATGCACTTTGAGAGTGCAGACAGCCCATTTCAGGCGCGCTAAGAACATATATTTTTCCACGATTTCAGCACTCAGGTTAACCATACCTAAATAGACACAAAATACTGCATTGCACAAGACTATCCGAATGTACTCGAATGATTGAAAAAAATAAATGTTTTTAAGCTAAATTATTGGTAAACACAGTTTATGTATAATAATTTACGTAAAACCGCGAGTAATTAATACAGTTTTCATCAATTAATATATTCTGTAGACATACCCTCATCCGCTCTCTTTTTCTGAAAGCTGATCCGTCCAGTTTTGGAGTTGATGTCAGCAGGCCAGGGAAGCTAGGGTGTTTATCGTTGGAAATGCATCTGCTTTGAGTATCGCAGGATATCCACACATTCTTGCCATCTCTGTCGTAGCATAGCTTTCGTCAGTAAAGTGTGCGGAACAAACGACTGACCATTACGTCGGCTTTCCCCACACCCTCGTATTTTGAACAAATTTCGTCCAATTTCTTGCCACTTTCGCATCTTTGGGCCACTGGTGCAACTTGAATTCGTCCCTGTTCGTGTTGTTACACCCTCCGACAACACACCGACGAAAGTGAGAAAATGGCGAATTGCTTCCCGATGTGACGTCACGTTGTGACGTCATCGCTCCGAGAGCGAATAATAGAAAGGCGTTTAATTCGCCAAAATTCACCCATTTAGAGTTCGGAAATCGGTTAAAAAAATATATGGTCTTTTTTCTGCAACATCAAGGTATATATTGACGCTTACATAGGTCTGGTGATAATGTTCCCCTTTAAATTTCATAGCTGCTAGGGGACTTAAGGGCCTGATTAAAACTAACTAAATTAGTATTCTTCTAAGGATGTTTGTTTTAAAATATTTCTTAAATGAAAAACACTTCTTTAAGTATGCATTTTTTTATGACTTGAACAGCGTAAGTTCAGCCTCTCTTTAATGAGCGCACCTTCAACAGTAAAAAAAAAAAAAGTGAGTTTCAATGTAAATGCACCGAAGGACAATTTCTAAAATACCCAAAAAAGTAGTACATGTCTCCTGCACATGAGTCAGAGTGTCTCTGTGGAGCTGCCCTTGTAGAGTACACACACAATCCTCATTTAAATAGGCAGTCTGCACCGCCTTTTAATTGCACACGCAGTGTAAGTAGATTCCATGCAACACACCCACTAATAGTCGGCGCTATTTTAGAGATTGCACATCCTGTTTAGCGTGTGGTATTTGGATCTTAGTAAATCTGGAAAGACATTTCCGAGCCACTTCCTGTGCAGGTACTGATGAGGGGATGTAATAGCAAAGCTCCTTAAGTGTCCCCCGTGGTGTGCTGCTCAGTGTTGGTCTTATAATGAATCATCATGGGTTTGAATCCCGGTCAGAGATATGTCAAGAAGATTTGCAAGTATATTTTTTATTTTTGTTAAATAGATTTGTGTGCACAAAAATTTATTTCCTATAATCCGTTCTAGTACAAAACATTCATCCAAATGAAATGCAACTTTGATTTAAACAAATTGGAAAATAGTTTCACATAAGTAAAAAAATGTGTGAAAAACTCAAGTTTGATTAAAAATAAATACAAGTGTAAAAACATGGAATTAGGGGTTGGGGTGGTCACAAAATAAAATTTTGCTTAAAGCCCCAATGTAGCCAGGGGTGGCCTTGGTTAATAAAGACCCAGGCTTTATTTTATGATGTGTAGCGAAACCTCTTTCATACACAGCTCCATGCATGAGGCGTGTTTATCTGCCTTGTGGTGGATGAGAGGAAGTATCATGTCGTTGAGGTCATGAAAACCCAAAACGTTCTCTTTTTAGCTAAAAATTGGATTAGAGATGATACATTTTTGTAATGTTTGGTAGTCACAAAGAGGAGAAATAATAATAATGATAATAATAATAAAGAATAAATATAACATTATTAAAAAGTAGTTGCGTTTTAAACAACCTTATAACCTGTTGACCCTATTCAGTCCCCATAATTGTGCAATAATTGAATACAGAATACAAACATGCACAATCATACAGACAGGAAGAAAAGCTTAAGAAGGAGAAACAGAAGGTTCTGTTTGTTAGAGGAAGAAGACAAAGTTACCCTTTGATGATGCGGCTCAATCAAACTGTTAAGTCACTGTTGTCACCTTTTAGGAAAAAATAAAACAAACAAAGATTTTGCTATCACGTAACGTCTGTTAGTGATCATTAGTGCCGAGATTCAGCTGGTTCCGATTAGGCAGCACAGGCTGTACGCACCAGACAGTCCTTAAGATAATTGTTTTGTGTTTAGCAGGTGGGCAATCTTTAAGTATGATTGTTGCTCTTTTTATGAATGTGATTGTTTTTTTTCTTTCGATCAGGATTTACTTCAAATAAAGAAGGAACTACACACTCTAGAGATGATCAGTAGAGATTATAAGGACATGAAACTATGCCAGTGATGTTTCTTCATGCCTTTACCGCTCTGCTGTTCTCCTCCATCCAACATGTGGTGTTTCATCATGTTGTTGAAGATGCAGCACACGCATAATAAGTACCACTTTTTCTGGGCTATATTAAAGCTAGACCTAAACAACAGAATCTATTTGTAGCATGCCGAAAGTACGCTTTGGTAAGCAGATGAAAATGCATGTTGTAAGAATACATTTTTCATTTTGGAGATACTAAAAAAACACCACAGCAGACACAAAAACAAATCAGTTGGTTTTCATCAGCCCAATAAGTCATCCAGCAGGTGTACAATTATATTACTGAATCTAATATTTGTAAGTATTTCAGTCCTATTATGTTGACGGACACATTTAAAATTTGGGAAACTTATCAAGGAGCTTTTTGTATTAGTAGGTCCATCAGTGCTAAATATTATAAACTTATCACTTTCCTCTGGCACTGTTCCCCTAGCATTCAAGAAAGCGGTTATTCATCCTCTGCTCAAAAGACCTAACCTTGATCCTGACCTCATGGTAAACTACCGACCGGTGTCCCACCTTCCCTTTATTTCGAAAATCCTCGAAAAAATTGTCGCACAGCAGCTAAATGAACACTTAGTGTCTAACAATCTCTGTGAACCTTTTCAATCCGGTTTCAGGGCAAATCACTCTACGGAGACAGCCCTCGCAAAAATGACTAATGATCTACTGCTAACGATGGATTCTGATGCGTCATCTATGTTGCTGCTTCTTGATCTTAGCGCTGCTTTCGATACCGTCGATCATAATATTTTATTAGAGCGTATCAAAACACGTATTGGTATGTCAGACTTAGCTTTGTCGTGGTTTAACTCTTATCTTACTGACAGGATGCAATGCGTCTCCCATAATAATGTGACCTCGGACTATGTTAAGGTAACGTGCGGAGTTCCTCAGGGTTCGGTTCTTGGCCCTGCACTCTTTAGTATTTACATGCTGCCGCTAGGCGACATCATACGCAAATACGGTGTTAGCTTTCATTGCTATGCTGATGACACCCAACTCTACATGCCCCTAAAGCTGACCAACACGCCGGATTGTAGTCAGCTGGAGGCGTGTCTTAATGAAATTAAACAATGGATGTCCGCTAACTTCTTGCAACTCAACGCCAAGAAAACGGAAATGCTGATTATCGGTCCTGCTAAACACCGACATTTATTTAATAATACCACCTTAACATTTGACAACCAAACAATTACACAAGGCGAATCAGTAAAGAATCTGGGTATTATCTTCGACCCAACTCTCTCGTTTGAGTCACACATTAAGAGTGTTACTAAAACGGCCTTCTTTCATCTCCGTAATATCGCTAAAATTCGTTCTATTTTATCCACTAGCGACGCTGAGATCATTATTCATGCGTTCGTTACGTCTCGTCTCGACTACTGTAACGTATTATTTTCGGGTCTCCCTATGTCTAGCATTAAAAAATTACAGTTGGTACAAAATGCGGCTGCTAGACTTTTGACAAGAACAAGAAAGTTTGATCATATTACGCCTATACTGGCTCACCTGCACTGGCTTCCTGTGCACTTAAGAAGTGACTTTAAGGTTTTACTACTTACGTATAAAATACTACACGGTCTAGCTCCGTCCTATCTTGTCGATTGCATTGTACCATATGTCCCGGCAAGAAATCTGCGTTCAAAGAACTCCGGCTTATTAGTGATTCCCAGAGCCCAAAAAAAGTCTGCGGGCTATAGAGCGTTTTCTATTCGGGCTCCAGTACTATGGAATGCCCTCCCGGTAACAATTAGAGATGCTACCTCAGTAGAAGCATTTAAGTCCCATCTTAAAACTCATTTGTATACTCTAGCCTTTAAATAGCCCCCCTGTTAGACCAGTTGATCTGCCGTTTCTTTTCTTTTCTCCTCTGCTCCCCTTTTCCTTGAGGGGGGGGGGCACAGGTCCGGTGGCCATGGATGAAGTGCTGGCTGTCCAGAGTCGGGACCCGGGGTGGACCGCTCGCCTGTGCATCGGCTGGGAACATCTCTGCGCTGCTGACCCGTCTCCGCTCGGGATGGTGTCCTGCTGGCCCCACTATGGACTGGACTCTTACTACTATTATGTTGGATCCACTATGGACTGGACTCTCACAATATTATGTCAGACCCACTCGACATCCATTGCTTTCGGTCTCCCCTAGAGGGGGGGGGGTTACCCACATATGCGGTCCTCTCCAAGGTTTCTCATAGTCATTCACATCGACGTCCCACTGGGGTGAGTTTTTCCTTGCCCGTATGTGGGCTTTGTACCGAGGATGTCGTTGTGGCTTGTGCAGCCCTTTGAGACACTTGTGATTTAGGGCTATATAAATAAAGATTGATTGATTGATTGATTGATTGATTGATTTAGGATTGAGGATCTCTCTATTGTCTGTCATTACAGCACAATTCCCTTTTTTCCACAGCCGTTTGTGCGTAACTGTGCCAGTTTGCACGTACTTTCCAGACGTGCTAAATGTAACCCCTTGCTGAATTCACTGGGATCGTCGCGATATCAAGCCTCCTGGACTCTGCGTTGTGTTTGATGTAATGATGGACAGGAGACTTGAGTGATGTCATGGACACTGTTTACTTTTTTTGATTGATTGAAACTTTTATTAGTAGATTGCAAAGGAAGAGAAAACATTATATGAAACAGAACAGTACATGTTCCATACAATTGACCACTAAATGGTAACACCCGAAAAAGTTTTTCAACTTGTTTAAGTTGAGGTCCACGCTAATCAATTCATGGTACTTCCTGATGTGGAATGGAATGTGCACCGGTCAATACAGTGAGGCTCTTTACAGCACACTATGAAAAATACTACATCAAATTAGCATTGCAGCTGATTGGCTATTCATTTATATTTGAGTAGCGCTCCCCAACTCACCTCGATCATGACCATACTGAACTGACGGCTGTAATGCCAGTCCAGCCTATTTATAGCCCATGTCTGAGAGAGAGCGCTATTGAGCACTCACATAACCCTTGTTGGAACTAGTGGAATGATATACATACAGTAACCTGTTACATAAACATAGCCGAAAAACAGTTTTAGTCTTAATAAATCAGATTGCGAGTACTGAATGATTATATTTGCATATCATCTTCCTACTATTGTGGACATTCTGATAATCAGCATATATTCTGCATAATTATGAAGACGGATGCGCTAAACAGATTAGGCTCTCTATTGTGCTCATTTAAGAGACGTAATCCTCTGCACACAAACTTAGTTGATTAGCTTTGCGCGTGCTATCACGTTTTAATACATGCAAACCTTTGGTAGATCAGGCCCAGTGTCTTTTAACAATGTGTTGCACAAAGTCGATTTGGGGTGAGAATTGGTAAAACACTGTTACAAATGCAGTAACTTCGACTATTAACGAGTAATCTAATTAATTACTTTTAAGTACGTCACAACAACCATTACTGCAGCGTTTGATATAACGTGGCACGCTATTTTTGATGTGGTTGTATGTCAACAAGACAGCGTCAAAAGCACAGCAAGTTCAATGCAGGAGGTAACTTTTTACTAATGAAAGCAACAACCAGCACCACACTAAAATGAAGTTGCTATCAAATAGAAAGAGGCAATATCACACCGCAAAGACACACATTTAGGTACATTAACACACTTCTCCTACTACGAGGGAATAATGTACAACAAATCAAGCCTGCAATCCTACTATACCACATCAAAGCACATTCAATCTCTTTAATTACTAGTGCTAATACAATCCAGTGAAAATGTTCAATAGAGCTGTGAAAAGCGATACGTAAAACTCGATACTTTGTATGCTCTAATATCCATCCATCTTCTTCCGCTTATCCGAGGTCGGGTCGCGGGGGCAGCAGCCTAAGCAGGGAAGCCCAGACTTTCCTCCCCCCAGCCACTTCGTCTAGCTCCTCCCGGGGGATCCCGAGGCATTCCCAGGCCAGCCGGGAGACATAGTCTTCCCAACGTGTCCTGGGTCTTCCCCGTGGCCTCCTACCGGTTGGACGTGCCCTAAACACCTCCCGAGGGAGGCGTTCGGGTGGCATCCTGACCAGATGCCCGAACCACCTCATCTGGCTCCTCTCGATGTGGAGGAGCAGTGGCTTTACTTTGAGCTCCCCCCGGATGGCAGAGCTTCTCACCCTATCTCTAAGGGAGAGCCCCGCCACCCGGCGGAGGAAACTCATTTCGGCCGCCTGTACCCGTGATCTTGTCCTTTCGGTCATAACCCAAAGCTCATGACCATAGGTAAGGATGGGAACGTAGATCGACCGGTAAATTGAGAGCTTTGCCTTCCGGCTCAGCTCCTTCTTCACCACAACGGATCGATACAGCGTCCGCATTACTGAAGATGCCGCACCGATCACCTGTCGATCTCACGATCCACTTTTCCCTCACTCGTGAACAAGACTCCTAGGTACTTGAACTCCTCCACTTGGGGCAGGGTCTCCTCCCCAACCCGGAGATGGCACTCCACCCTTTTCCGGGCGAGAACCATGGACTCGGACTTGGAGGTGCTGATTCTCATCCCAGTCGCTTCACACTCGGCTGCGAACCGATCCAGTGAGAGCTGAAGATCCTGGCCAGATGAAGCCATCAGGACCACATCATCTGCAAAAAGCAGAGACCTAATCCTGCAGCCACCAAACCGGATCCCCTCAACGCCTTGATTGCGCCTAGAAATTCTGTCCATAAAAGTTATGAACAGAATCGGTGACAAAGGGCAGCCTTGGTGGAGTCCAACCCTCACTGGAAACGTGTCCGACTTACTGCTCTAATACCGATTCTCAAATCAAAATATTGATGTGTCAGTTTTTTTAGGCAATGTATCTCATTAACAGGAACACCCCCTAAAGCAGTGGTTCCCAAACTTTTTACCATCCCGTACACCTTCAAACATTGAATCTCCAGCTACGTACCCCTTTCCTCCCTGTTTCTTTTTCTCAGTTGTTTCCGTTTTTCAAGTGAGAGTGATTCGTCTCAAGATGTCTTCGCAAGAGTGAATGTTTCATTGAGTTGCACATATAACACACTGTGGCCTAATAGACGAACCAGTACCGATACGAGTTAACCCCAAAGCAATGTAGTTGTCATCATATTTGCGTCTTTTTGATGATGTCGTTATGATGTTTCTATCCGTATGCTTTCTCATGTCAGGGGTCCGAAGCTCTGCATCATACTCACTGTCATTGTCAGTGGCCATGCTAATAACTTGGCTAGCATCGAGGGGCATCCTCGATTGTAGGCCTACTGGTAGACACCGATGATGTCTCTCCGGAGGGGGGATTTACTCTTTTTAGCCATGTGTCTGTTATTCCGGCGCAGGTATGGCTGTTTTATATGATTAGTAACTTGACGTTAACAAGTAGCCTGATTGGTTGCTACGTAACGATTGAAACACTGTGTCGGGAGAAGATTTGAGTGCGGGATTGTCATAACGGGGTGGGGGTTTCGCAGCTTACTGCGAGGTTTGTTCTCCTGGGAAGCAATCGGACTATTCCGGACAAGGCGTGAAGGTAGGAACATATTCAATCTTGACCCTCAAATAGGTACAAACAAAAAGGTGCACAAGGCGAAAGCACAACTTGGCGCAGGAAACAAAAGCTAACACTTAGCATTGACTATGGGCAGGGCAAAAACTCACTAACTGTGGCATGAACAAACAAAACTTACTTGGCAAGGCATGAAGCAAACAATCGCATGACACAAGCAATGACGCCAGCCCGACTGACAGGCAAAGACAGGCTTAAATACTGGTCTCTTGATTAGAGACAGGTGTGTCCCGAACGCAAGAGGCAGGTGAAAATCATAAGTCGTCGTGGAAACTAAAACAAACAAGGGTGCACAAAAACAGGAACTATTGGAGTCTTAAAACTAACATAAAATAACAAAAACATGATCCAGACCACAGATCATGACAGGGACAAGTATGTGTTAAGAATGCAGGTCTATAGCGCGGGGTGGTATATTGCCTTTATCCAATAATCATACAAAATAAATGACTGGGTGAAACAAAACAAAAAATGAAACAAATGCATTTCTATGGGCTTGCCGTGCAGGATTTTAAAACAGTTTTCTAACCCTCTGCGGCAGCCGCATGGCAGACGTTTTCATTGGGCTTTGCTCCGTTAAAAACAATGGAGTTCTAATATTTTGTATTGTCGCTCCGCGTCCGGTCGGCGTTGGCCTTAACGTACCCCCTACAATCACCTTGCGTACACCCAGGGGTACGCTAGGTGATTTACCACTTTGGGAAACACTGGTCTAAAGTAACTAAATCATTGAGATCTTTTTCAAATAAAACAACATTGATGAGAACTGCTTTCTCAATCGCCTAGATAAGTACATAATGTGTAAGCGCAGCGGCGCACTGCTGCACACAGTCATCTGTCATTTGTTTATGTCAGAAAATGACGGGCAAAAAATGATTCAGTATATTGTATGTATCCTTTTATTGTAGGTTATTTGGGCACAGGACGTACAGCGTTTAATATTGATAAGATAACACATTAAACGCCTACTGAAACCCACTACTACCGACCAGGCAGTCTGATAGTTTATATATCAATGATGAAATCTTAACATTGCAACACACGCCAATACGGCCGGGTTAGCTTACTTAAGTGCAATTTTAAATTTTACGCGAAATATCCTGCTGAAAACGTCTCGGTATGATGACGTTAGCGCGTGACGTCACAAATTGTGGAGGACATTTTGGGACAGCATGGTGGCCAGCTATTAGGTCGGCTGTTTTCATCGCAAAATTTCACAGTATTCTGGACATCTGTGTTGGTGAATCTTTTGCAATTTGATCAATGAACAATGGAGACAGCAAAGAAGAAAGCTGTAGGTGGGAAGCGGTGTATTGCGGCCGACTGCAGCAACAACACATACACAGCTGGTGTTTCATTGTTTACATTCCCGGAAGATGACAGTCAAGCTTTACCATTGGCCTGTGGAGAACTGGGACAACAGAGACTCTTACCAGGAGGACTTTGAGTTGGATACGCAGACACGGTACCGTGAGTACGCATGCAGCTGCGGCTTCCAAACATTTTATCGCTTGCCCGTACGTGCGTGCCGCTATGTGCATGTCACGTACGTAACTTTAGGGACTTTGGGGAAATATATGTGCTGTATGAACTTTGGGGAGGTGAACGGTACTTTGGGCTGTGGGATTGAGTGTGTTGTGCAGGTGTTTGAGTTGTATTGGCGGGTTATATGGACGGGAGGGGGGAGGTGTTTGTTATGCGGAATTAATTTGTGGCATATTAAATATAAACGTGGTTGTATTGTGGCTAATAGAGTATATATATGTCTTGTGTTTATTTACTGTTTTAGTCATTCCCAGCTGAATATCAGGTCCCACCCGCCTCTCACAGCATCTTCCCTATCTGAATCGCTCCCACTGCCCTCTAGTCCTTCATTCTCACTTTCCTCATCCACAAATCTTTCATCCTCGCTCAAATTAATGGGGAAATCGTCGCTTTCTCGGTCCGAATCGCTCTCGCTGCTGGTGGCCATGATTGTAAACAATGTGCAGATGTGAGGAGCTCCACAACCTGTGACGTCACGCTACTCGTCTGCTACTTCCGGTAGAGGCAAGGCTTTTTCATCAGCGACCAAAAGTTGCAAACTTTATCGTCGATATTCTCTACTAAATCATTTCAGCAAAAATATGGCAATATGGCGAAATGATCAAGTATGACACATATAATGGACCTGCTATCCCCGTTTAAATAAGAAAATCACATTTCAGTAGGCCTTTAAGTGCAGAATAATGCCAACATTTGTTTCAACATTTGTTTCACTCTGTCATTTTATATAGTTTGAAGATTATTTCTCAAACGTAGCAACACTTGAAATACACTACTTTTTTAAGTTTACCAAACACATTAGGTATATGTGCGCAAAATATGGATTTTACTTAGTCTCGGAGCAGAGGTATAGCACATCACTACTTATGGTAGTTCGCGGATGCCACCGTCGTAACGCCATCTGCTGTCTTACTGGATCCACTCCTATGTTGTTAAGCTGTTATACGCCTCAGGTAATGTTTTATTTGTATCTTTAAAACATTTGACAACATTATCTGATCCAGCAAATTGTAGTAGTGGTTGATTTTGAACATGCTTACAAAGTTCCATTAAAATAGTCTGAAAAGGAGTAAGAAGAAGTGTTATTTTATTTAAGTCAACCTCTTCTTCATATCACATCCCAGCAAGTACTAATAAGTCGAATCACTTCCTGTGCTCAAAATGCATTGCTGATAAAGGCTAGAGACATCACATTGTGAACAATTTGTGAGAATTTCCAAGGAGGCATGCTCTGGAAAATCTCCTCAACCATTTTTCTCTCCTCTTTCCAAAGGAAAATTCGTAATGACATGATGAACTATGGCCTAAGTTATCAGATGATGCTTCGGGAAAAGAAAACAATACATTTGAGAAACCTGAGCTCATGGCAGGAAGCAACTATGCCTGCAAACAAATGTGGACATACTGTACTCGTCATACCAAAGTACACTTTAACGACACAATGTATTTCACAGGACATTTGCCTGAATCTTTCCAGGCTTTCTTTGGGAATGGTTTATTCATTCAAATAATCAAGGCTGAATAAACGTATGAAAGGCATTATTTATGTTCAACTACTGTGAAGGGTTATTAATCACATACCAAAAGCCTCAGCGGCCTGGAATAAAAATGACTCAAAG
The DNA here is from genome assembly GCF_033978685.3 of Nerophis lumbriciformis. Classification (NCBI taxonomy): domain Eukaryota; kingdom Metazoa; phylum Chordata; class Actinopteri; order Syngnathiformes; family Syngnathidae; genus Nerophis; species Nerophis lumbriciformis. The sequence continues at coordinate 21,108,898 of NC_084551.2, forward strand.
TAGTCAGTATTTTCTCGTATGATAAAATTGGATAGGAAGACAAATACAATTTATTTTTTTGCTTTCCAGTTATTCAACATAACTTTGGTCTAAGGTCAAGTTACATAACCAAATCTTAATATTTAATATACTTAATATTTGTTGGCCCAGACCTTATCAGAATTCCTGCTGTGGGTGGTTTGGTTTGACACCGCCTTGTAATCTATTGCGTGTTGTAATGGGAAGGCTTACCAACTGGCCGCTGAGCTGTGACGTTTAAATGTGAAGTTATGAGGATGACGATGCATCTTAAATGTGTGTCAGTTCAGAGCCAATTCCATATTGAAGTGTCATTTTGGGACGCAGAGATTGTATCTTTGGACAAAACATCAACATTTCTAAAATGATTGTGGTCACAATGTGGTTCTTAGAAATATTACTGCTACACTGCCTAACTCCAGTTATTATGCCATTGGTGTATTGAAGTCAAAAGTCATTCTTTAGAATTCCGCAGTGGTTTTGGTCAAAGTAATGCAGAAGAAGTGTTACAAACATTACACTTTACTATACTGAGACAGTGTTAATGTTCAAATTGTGTGTTATGTTACAAATATTGTATATTGTATATTAAATGTATTTGTTAAATAAAACTTCTGCCGGCAGCACGGTGGACCAGGGGTCAGTTTGCGTGCGTCACAATACGAAGGTCCTGGGTTCGATTCCCAGGCTCGGGGTCTGTGTGTGGAGTTTGTGTGTTCTCCCAGTGACTGCGTGGGTTCCCTCCGGGTACTACGTCTTCCCCCCACCTCCAAAGACATGCAACACTAAATTGGCCCTAGCGTGTGAGTGTGAATGTTTTCTGTCTATCTGTGTTGGCCCTGTGATAAGGTGGAAACTTGTCCCGACTGCAGCGGGGATAGGCTCCAGCCACAAACCCCCCGCCCCCCACGTGATCCCGAAAGGGACAATCGGTAGAAAATGGATGGATGGAAAACTGCAGTTTTTTTTTTAATGAATACTTAGCCCTACTACGCTACTGTATTTTAATGTTTGTCATTATGGTGGTACATGGAGAGCCAAGATTTTCTGAGGTGGTACTTGGTAAAGATACGTCTGAGAACCACTGATAATAATAACAGGATTAGAAATGCGCCAAATTGCTTGACGAGTCATTTTGAAATCCTTTGCAATTGCCATCGTAATCGCTGGGTGGGTTGGTGTTAAGAATCATTTTAGATGCTGGCGGTGGGGTTGTTTCACTTCTGTTTGCCCTGCATGTGTCGATTGTGTAGATGAGTACCAGAAGCTGAGTTTGACGTCCCACATCTTCCCAGTCAGATGTTATTTTCCTTCCAACATTTGATGAGGAAACAAGTACCGCATGGTTTCCTCAGGAGTTTACAGATCTGACAAGTACAATGTTCAGCCCGCCTTCCTGCGATGTTGACAATGATTAAATGTAGTTGGATCTACACAAAGGGACTAGCCATAAACACATGAACCAGATGTAGACTCAGATTTGACTTTGAAACGCATATTCTGACGTGAGGCCAAGATGAGGTGTTTGCAAAAGACACAAACATACAGTATTTTATTAGAGTTGAGTTTAAGGGTCACACTGCAGGGTACGATGCCCAGTTGTGACCCCACAGGCGTACATAACACATCACACGCAGTGCAGTGTGTTAAAGGAAGTAAACGTGGCCCTGATTCTTGTTGCCTCAGTCCTTGAGCATTTGTTGCAATTTCAAAGATTTTGTGCAAGTGGAATCGACATTTTCTTAATCTGGTTATGTTGCGAACATTGTTGTGAGGTCCAAAACATCTTCTTTTTAGCTGCTGACTGTTGTCTTGCTTTTTTCTTTTAGTTTCTCACCTTTTGATTACTTACAGTACTGTGTACATATAGGTCAGATGAACGCTACCTGAGTGTTCAGATTGCAGTTGTATCGAATAAATGGAATATATGCATTGCGTCATACTGAAAGCTCATATTTTGACTCTCTCATAGCTACAAATGTAATCAATGGCTGGTCAAATTGACAACCGATGTAGTGTTTTCAATATTTAGACTAAGGTCAATCGTGGCAGATTTTCAACAGCAATTTGGCCTTCAGGTAAAATAACTCAGACAGGAAATGATCTAAGTGCAAGTAATAAATGTTGCATAAAATGATTGGGAGCAAAGGAATTTGAGGGAAGGCAGCGGCTGGCAAAAAGCCTTTGAAAGGCGAAGCCGTCAGCACCCTCTTCTCTGTGACCATGCAAGCCATCGATGACAAGGCCAAGATGGCATCTGCTGATAGAGACCACTCATCAGCACCTTTATTTCATGGTGCATGGTTGGGGGGAGGAGAGGAGATGGGGCAATGCATTGTATGGGTGACTGAAAAGTTAGGAAAATATGCAGTCTAGTCATTGCCAATCTGATTTTGAGGGGGTATTAGCAACTAATAGTTTGATTCCATCATCCATCCACTCCCGCAGGCTTTTTGAAAATATCAAACCCAGAGATGAAAAAGATTACATAGCCTCTTCAGTTTATGTGCCCAACCACAAGTGAGCTGTGGCAGGAGAAAAGTTAGGAGGATTGTTGGGTGTGGCAAATGTTTACACATTTCACACATTTAACATTTATATGAACTGCATGGCCTATTTTAACAAAAAAAAATTTAAAAAATGGTGAATCTATGTATATGCTGTTTATAAAGTTATTTTCGACCATGTCTGAAGAAATTAGCAGTTATGTTCATCTTCAAGATATATATGTATTTAACATCGTACATTTCCAATTGATAAAATCTGATAGAGTGGGGGGTGTTTCAATTTAATTTTAGTCGACACCTCTACAAATGAACCATTTGCACACATACTTTAAAAGGCTGTGATATAAATGTAGCTGTGGAACAACATTCACATAAAATTCACACCAAAACATATCCATTAATATTATCCAGAACACAAGAAAGTGTGTCATCACAGGTGTTACGTTCCGGCATGACCCCAGGATGCAGAGGCTGCAGACGGTGTGCGAGTAAAAAGTATACAACAACAATAAAGAAATAGTGCAGCAGGAAAGTGTGCAGGGTAAGCTATGCAGGTTTGGGTGCAAAGCAAAAAGCACAAGGATCCAGCCCCATCCAGGGGACTGGGCTTGAATAAAAAGCATCCTGATTGACAACCAGGAACAGGTGAGAGAGCCAGCGCTCAGACAAGAGAAGTAGTAGCAAAAAGGAAACAAACAGGAAATGGAAACAAAAGTAAGAGCGCTGGACAGGAAATTATATAAAATACCAGAAACTAATAACAATTGTAGTGAGAGATTATGGCAACAGGTTCCCTTAAATGAAGTAAATTTGTAAATAGATCAGAATGCAAGAGGAATGGGGTAACATACAGCAGCTTTGTAGTTTTGTCTTCAGCTCAGTTAGACCTTAATATTATCATTAGAAAGTATTCATATCTACAATACTGTCACGGCCCGGGCGCATTCTAATGCGCATTCATCTGTGTGCTACGACTCCGGCAGCAGCTGCACTGGTGCAATCAATCAGCAATCTGAACACCTGTACCTGATGAGATGCAGGGCTTCTTAAGCCAGAGCAAACCTGCGTTCCGGGCTAGAACGTAGCTCCCTGTTCCGTACAGTAAGCCGACTCGTCTCTAGCTCTATGCGCACTCTCTCTCTCTCTCTCTCTTTCTGTGTTTCTCCCCTTCCGTGTTCATTTGTTTTGTGTACCTTGTCGCCATCCAGCAGCATTCCTCTGTTTCCTGCTCACGAGCTGTGTGTCTCGTCTCACCGTATTCCTTCTGGTTCCCTGGCTGGTTCTCCTTTTGATCTCGACCTCCCGCCTGGACACGAACTTTGACGCCTCGCTCTTGCCCCTGACCTCCTGCCTGTCTCTGGACCTTCAAGCCTGCCTTGCCCTATCTTGGACTTCCGCCTCTTGCTCAACACTCCCGGTAACACTCAACATGTACTCACTTCACATAGTCGCACACCATCCATATTTTAATTACACGCCTCATTTCCTGTGCATAAATAAATAGAGCTAAAACGACGTCCCTGCATCTGTGCTGCCTCTTTCTTTGCCCCGTACCGTAACAAATACATGTATTTTAGGCACTCACATTTGAATGGACGCTAACAGCGTGTCCCGCTCGCCCCTGTCCCATGCTTTGTTTTGATACAGGTGCTGCTACCTGAGCTACTTAAACTATTTGTTTTGTGTTCCACATCTGACAGTTGCTGCTTTGGTGTGCATCCTTTTGAACGTCCGACTTGCTTAACAGAAGAATACTCAACATCTGCCACATCAAAAATCCTGCGACGTCTCTTCAGGTTTGACATGACAGCTGCTGTCATGTTCCGCCAGCGATGACCTCAGCCCATTTAGTCCCTTCTTTGTTTTCCCATGAGTCATTGTTAAACAGGGCTAAGGTATACTAACCACTCACATTCAGAAATGCTCCCAACCTCCACAAAAAAAAAGGCCTGACGCAGGTGGAGTTTGACTTCTTTCCAAATGCTGACTATGCATGTAAGAAGAGGTCAAATCAAGCGCTGCCTTGCATGCAGCTTGGGGCCCAAGTGTTGTGATTCCAGCTGTGTGACGAGCCACTTCAACCAAAAGTCACTTCATATTTCTGATTCGACTGATCCTTGAGGTGAGAACAGTACTGTCGTCAATCAAAGCAGGAGTACAGTAGTACAGTGGTAGTGATCCCTGCGAGAGGCTTTCTCTCATGCAACAACTAGCTTCTGGAGCAACATGTATTATTCGTGCAAAACAAAATTCCTGTGTACATGTGTGTCTTTTTATCTAGAAGTCCCGTGGCGTTGATGAAACCCACAAATGCAGTCGTGCCGTCTTTGTCTCCCTCCAGCTTCTCAGCACACCACTTTCTCTCGCTCTTTTCTCTCAAAAACAGTTTTTTAAACAAGTGGTTCTCTCGCGCGGCCAACATCAACATCTAATAAAGCCCAAAGATAAACATGGACCTCTGTCTACGGCAGAGTTGATTTCATCCCCAAGCAGCACCAGCCAACTCCCGTCCATCTGCCTAAACACGAACCTGCTGTTTTGTCATAGTGAAAAAAACAGTAGTGCTGTGGTTCCACATTACTTTTACTTTACTTAAAATTTAATTATTAAGCAGGAGTTTTGTTAATATCAAATATCAGAACTGCTCCTCTGTGTTAATGGTAATTAGTAGTCAATACATCTCTTTCCTAGACATACTTCTGCTGCAGCTTAAAAGAGAGTGGGAAGAAAATGGTTTAGAGCAATATAACTATCACCATCTCAATTTCAGTGTCCTTGACGTCGTAATAGTGAGAAAAAGAAATATCTTTTTGTTGGAATGGATTTCGACACGGTACATCAATTACAGGTGTTCCATGTCTTCCCGAGCAGTGGAAAGCAGTTTCAGTTGTAGTAATGCAATGTTCACAAAACAAAAGTTAATCGTTTTAAGGAAAGCATGAGGTGGTGCTTCATAATGTCTGAGAACTACTGGAACTGTTGGACTGCTCACATCTGGATCCTTGCAGAGGCCGTCCCTACAAATGTTGTATTATATCTCCCAGTTATATTTCAATGCACCGCCACAGTAATCTTCCAGGTTCAATGATGTATAAGTCTTGTGATTGAATGGAGCTCACTCCATGGTCAGTACTCGGCACTTTGAGAAAGTAATGAATTATAGTTCATTGTTATTTTCCAATAAAAGTAATTGAAATACTAACAAAATTACTCTTGAATAAATGTAATTGATTAATAGGGAAAGTAATTAAAGGGAAACATTATCACAATTTCAGAAGGGTTAAAACCATTAAAAATCAGTTCCCAGTGGCTTATTTTATTTTTCAAAGTTTTTTTCAAAATTTTACCCATCACGCAATATCCCTAAAAAAGCTTCAAAGTGCCTGATTTTAACCATCGTTATATACACCCGTCCATTTTCCTGTGACGTCACATAGTGATGCCAATACAAACAAACATGGCGGATAGAACAGCAAGATATAGCGACATTAGCTCGGATTCAGACTCGGATTTCAGCGGCTTAAGCGATTCAACAGATTACGCATGTATTGAAACGGATGGTTGTAGTGTGGAGGCAGGTAGCGAAAACGAAATTGAAGAAGAAACTGAAGCTATTGAGCCATATCGGTTTGAACCGTTTGCAAGCGAAACCAACGAAAACGACACGACAGCCAGCGACACGGTAGAAAGCGAGGACGAATTCGGCGATCGCCTTCTAACCAACGATTGGTATGTGTTTGTTTGGCATTAAAGGAAACTAACAACTATGAACTAGGTTTACAGCATATGAAATATATTTGGCAACAACATGCACTTTGAGAGTGCAGACAGCCCAGTTTTCATCAATTAATATATTCTGTAGACATACCCTCATCCGCTCTCTTTTCCTGGGGATCTGGCGGCAGATTTCTTTGACTTTATCGTTGGAAATGCATCTGCTTTGAGTGTCGCAGGATATCCACACATTCTTGCCATCTCTGTCGTAGCATGGCTTTCGTTGGTAAAGTGTGCGGAACAAACGTCCAATTTCTTGCCACTTTTGCATCTTTGGGCCACTGGTGCAACTTGAATCCGTCCCTGTTCGTATTGTTGCACCCTCCGACAACACACCGACGAGGCATGATGTCTCCAAGGTACGGAAAACAGTCGAAAAAACGGAAAATAACAGAGCTGATTTGACTTCGGTGTTTGTAATGTGTTTGTGAAAAGGGCGGATTCGCTCCGAGAGCGAATAATAGAAAGGCGTTTTATTAGCCAAGATTCACCCATTTAGAGTTCGGAAATCGGTTAAAAAAATATATGGTCTTTTTTCTGCAACATCAAGGTATATATTGACACTTACATAGGTCTGGTGATAATGTTCCCCTTTAAGGCATTTAAAATGGTAATGACCTTTATATTCAGCAAGTAAAAAAGTAAATATGACAGACACAATTGCAAAAAAATAAATAAAAAAAATTCTATTTGAATGGGTGGTACTTCAATTTGGTTGAAGGGGGCTGATACAGGAATGTATTAATAGCAGTTTGAGTCACGGTGATATAACCCTCTTTACCCTCCCTCTTGAATTATAACACCCTGCCATATGTCCGTTATCATGAACCAGGAAGTCGTCTACTAACTAACAAACACAAATACACACCACTATGTTTAGTTTGTTTCCATTTTGTTACTAGTTTGACCTCCACCTGTGCTCTAGAGAGAAACATCTTAGTTCTACTTGTGTGTGATCATTAAAGTATAAACAACAAATCTAATGGTGGTCTCAGACTTTTGCACGGTACGGTATATATAAATATATATAGTAACATACACAACATGTATGCTCAAGCAAAAGCATCTCAAAACAATGTTCACCTCAGTGAGGACTTCCTAACATTCTGGGGGTTTTTTTGCTTTAGGATCAGTGGCTCCGTTCCCATGGAGAGAAACTCCAAAACGATTAGACATGTTTAAATGAAAATATTTGATTTCATCACATGGCATGTCCATGCAGGAAACATGAAAGCAGATCTATGTTCCAGCCAAGGTCTCCAAACTATGTGGGACAAATGAGTGGGCATGGTGGTCACAACCGCACTTTCATGAATTCCGCGTGTCACTTTATTATCATCCTGTTCACATTGGATAGCCTCACCACATAGGAAGATGAGCACTCTGACTTAATTTACGTCTATGGACTACAGATGTAGCATTTCCTCTCAGCATGACTTTGTCTTTAGAAAAGTAAATTCAAACCCTCTGATTTTAGTCAGAGAAATGTTTTCTCTTACATGTGAATGACATATAAACTTGACTAAAATAATCCCTCTAACACAATGTTCTATTTCACTGTAATGCAATATAATCTGAAAGAAACAAAATTACCTAACTGTAAATATACGTTACCACTGTTATTTTTTGAAATGTAAAAACAATAAAATACTTGGTCTTGACTTCAATGACGATGAGAATGTGATGTGGTCAGATGAGTCCAGTAAGGAGCTCTCTGGCATTAACTTGATTCATTGTATTTGGAGGCAGACACATGCTGCATACAAGGAACACAATCCCCACTGTCAAATATGGAGATGTACTGCAAAGACTATCTATTTGTGGAAAAAGCACAAAAAGAAAGTTAAATAAAAAAACACACCCATGGTTAATCCGTTGATGCTATCTGAACTGAGGTCTCACAAGGTACTTTTAGGTCTTATGTAACATCACGCATGAAGGCAGTTTAAATTGTGTTTTTTTTTTCTGTGACTTTCGAGGCATATTTCTTCCCAAATATCTTGTCAATTGATTTTAAAGATTTTGAAGTATTGATTAATCAATTTCCAAACAAAGGAATAACTTATTGACTATGATTTAAAGTGTGTATACAAGATACTTACTTTTATTTACACAAAGATTGCTAAGATTTTGACAATAGATGCACCGATCGATTGGCCATCTATGCATTTTTTTTTTTTTTTAAATGCTTTTTAATGTCAATCTTGTTTGCTGACAAAGCTCCTCTTAGTTAATAATTCCCCACTGCAGCAAATAAACTTGATTTCTTACAGGTAGCATTGTCATTGAAGGACAGGAGAATAAGGCTAAAAATGTTACGCTAAGAGTACGGTAAGAACAAGCCGTGGCAGAAAATAAATCATTCACTAATCGCTAAGATAGCTTGAAAGAACAGACAAAAAAAGTACATGGTCAATTTGGAAATGTCTCGATAGAACCGTGCTACAACAGAGAGTAGCTATGTCGACCCATTAACGATTTTATTCAAAGTTACTGTATAGAGGTAAGGAGGCAACACTCATTACTGCCTCTTTCAATATCATCTGTGTTATATCAATATGCATTATTCTCTCTCTGTCGTCCTCAGATGAGCTTCCATCAGAGTCTCCAATCATTCCGGTTCGCAATACATCCGGCCAGCTCCGTAGAGCTTTCAGCTCCCGCATCCTTGTTGGTTATGTGGATGTTCTGGTCCACATTATTGTATAGGTTTTTTCAGTCACGTGACTTTTTCTGTGTCGTTTACTTCAGGGGAACAAAGTGGTGGTCAACCAAACTAATATTGCTCTATGCAACAAACAGTGTGTGAACAGAGTACACAAGGGGCCTAGATCTTACCGCTAAAAGCAGATACGAGCAAACAAATAGCATTGATCCCTATACGTTATCAGAAAAAGATTTATTGAGTGATCTCAAGGATTATCCGTCAGTCGCGTTCCCAGACATGTCAAACTGTCTGGTGCTCCAGACATCATTCTACATGACAAAACAGATAAAAGCTTGGAAAAGCTCAGGGGCCACAACTTTTTTGTGTAGCTGTGTCAAGAAAATTGGCCTCAAGACTCTCCTGGATAAATATCCATAGTTCTTGTCCGGGCATTTCATGATTTAACTTGCCGTCTTCTGTGCCCGAGGATCGGACCGCCAATGGCCTTGCCTTAGGCTGCCGCCCAGCTCACACTGCACCCGACCTCTATGAGTGGTGAGCCCATTGAAGGGATTAGTCTTTTGAGGATGTGTCCTTGTAAACAAAACTGTGAGCAGCACTTGTTAGCCTTGATTCGCTGTTTTTCATTCTTCCATTGTGTTAACCACTCATGAAGATAATCGGTGACACCACTGAAGACCTGGCTGGTTGTGAAAGAAGACGTAGAAGTGATCACAGTTCACTGTAACTGTTACCGTGTTGTTGTTGCATGCGTCGTTACAAATGCGGGTGGTTTTCCTCGTCTTTAACAAAATATAAATATAAATGTCAACCTTGTGTGTGTGCTGAAAGTTTCTGCTGCTATTGGTGAAAACTCTTTTTTGGTTTTGCTCACATTTGCTTTCTTTTATTTAGACTCGCCGAGTTGGTGGTTTACAAAACACTTTTAGCAAAAATCAATCAATCAATCAATCAATGTTTATTTATATAGCCCTAAATCACAAGTGTCTCAAAGGGCTGCACAAGCCACAACGACATCCTCGGTACAAAGCCCACATAAGGGCAAGGAAAAACTCACCCCAGTGGGACGTCGATGTGAATGACTATGAGAAACCTTGGAGAGGACTGCATATGTGGGTAAACCCCCCCCCCTCTAGGGGAGACTGAATGCAATGGATGTCGAGTGGGTCTGACATAATATTGTGAGAGTCCAGTCCATAGTGGATCCAACATAATATCAATCAATCAATCATCAATGTTTATTTATATAGCCCTAAATCACAAGTGTCTCAAAGGGCTGCACAAGCCACAACGACATCCTCGGTATAGCCCACATAAGGGCAAGGAAAAACTCACCCCAGTGGGACGTCGATGTGAATGACTATGAGAAACCGTAATAGTAAGAGTCCAGTCCATAGTGGGGCCAGCAGGACACCATCCCGAGCGGAGACGGGTCAGCAGCGCAGAGATGTTCCCAGCCGATGCACAGGCGAGCGGTCCACCCCGGGTCCCGACTCTGGACAGCCAGCACTTCATCCATGGCCACCGGACCTGTGTCTCCCCCTCCACAAGGAAAAGGGGAGCAGAGGAGAAAAGAAAAGAAACGGCAGATCAACTGGTCTAAAAGGGGGGTCTATTTAAAGGCTAGAGTATACAAATGAGTTTTAAGATGGGACTTAAATGCTTCTACTGAGGTAGCATCTCTAATTGTTACCGGGAGGGCATTCCATAGTACTGGAGCCCGAAAAGAAAACGCTCTACAGCCCGCAGACTTTTCTTGGGCTCTAGGAATCACTAATAAGCCGGAGTTCTTTGAACGCAGATTTCTTGCCGGGACATATGGTACAATACAATCGACAAGATAGGACGGAGCTAGACCGTGTAGTATTTTATACGTAAGTAGTAAAATGTGTTTTAAGTACTCCGATACAAGATAAAATACAAATAATATCAAGAAAATACTTAAATGGGAAATACTAAATGTTAAAAGTATATCAAATAAACCTTTAACAAAGTCATCACTGTAAACTTGTGCGTTCCTTGTCGTCGTTTTGCAAAATGTTGCAATCTTTCGCGCTTCTCGATTACATATCAAGGAACTCTGAAGAAAAGTTTATCGTTTTCGCGATTCGAACGGTTTCAACAGCCTAAAACAACTCAAGCGTCCGGCATTTTTCTTCGAGAGAGAGGCAAAATGCCACCCAGAACGCTTTGACAACAGACACTCGCCTGACCACCATTTTGCATATTTAATGAGCCGGACGTGACGTCAGGTGAATACAATCTATAATCACTCAGTGGTACCAGAGATGCTGCGTTTCAACATGTGTGCGTGTCCCCAGGCTACACCCCTCCCCCCCCCTCCCTTGTAGGATAACCAGATACTGTAAACGTGAATGAAATAATAGTCCACCTCCTGCTAATTTGTGGCTCTGTGGGATATACATACCTGTGGTGTATTAAAGTGCATAAACATACTGTAGCGGTAAGAGCAAGACAAACTTCATGACGTCTGGTTGACTACCTGAATGTGTGTGTGTGTGTGTGTGTGTGTGTGTGTGTGTGTGTGTGTGTGTGTGTGTGTGTGTGTGTGTGTGTGTGTGTGTGTGTGTGTGCGTGTGTGTGTGTGTGTGTGCGTGTGTGTGTGTGTGTGCGTGTGTGTGTTGGCAGGATGTCTGCATGGGGTAGCTGCTTATGCGAGTAAACAGTTGTAGTAATTAGATACAGTTAAAGCTTCTGCCTCTGCTCTGCCGCCACCTGACACAGCATAGCCCACCCTGTGAGGGTAGCATGTTAGCCCCATATTAGTCTTACTGCCTCATTATAAAGACAGACTGTGCTAGTGTGTGTGTGTGTGTGTGTGTGTGTGTGTGTGTGTGTGTGTGTGTGTGTGTGTGTGTGTGTGTGTGTGTGTGTGTGTGTGGTGGGGAAGAAAGAGAGAGGGCGAGTGAGAGAAAAGAAAGTTCCGAAACATAATGCTCATATACCGAATGTCATTCCTGAATCGTGCCTAATGTTTCCACATCTGAATAAACTGACTGAGTCTGAATCAGCAAGTCTGACAAATTATAGCAGAAGAACTATAATAGAGTGCAGACCTCAACCTTCACCTATATCCACATTCCCCAAAAATATCATACTTATGCCTAATCTGACTTGGGACAAATAACTGCTGATGTCACTTTCACCTCAATGTGTTACTTTAAAGTGTCCTCAGTCTTGTGATGTTTTGGAGATAAAGTTTAGCCGTACCATAACCAAGACATTAAGCAAAAAAGGGTGGTAAAATTTGGGCAAAAATGTGTGTCTAAAAACGCATCATACGAAAAGTAGGCCATACGAAAACCAAGACTTAATTGTATTGTAGGTCTGGGCCAATAATTTGCTGGGGGATATATTGTCCCACAAGCTGTTGCTGATAAACGCTGTTATTGTCAGCATTATTTTGAGACCAGATGTAAATATATGTAGGAAAAATAATGCAAGTAACCATTTAAAACGCAATACAATTGTATTTCTCATTTGTATTTTTTTTTTACCATTGTAATTACCGTAGAAGATCAAAAATTGGATTTATCTTAAATAAGTAAACAAACACGAAAATAAAAACTTTAGCAAAAACTGCACTTCAATAGATGTGAATGATAAATGGGTTATACTTTCTACCTTCAAGGTACTCAAAGTGCTTTGACACTATTTCCACATTCACCCATTCACACACATTCACACACAGATGTCGGGAGCTGCCATGCAAGGCCCGAACCACGACCTATCATAGCAATAGCATCTTGAAGTGCAGTTTTACCCAGTTTTTTAATGTCAACTGGCTTTTTTGTTGTCTGGACATTTGGTCTTGCGATCATCATTTACATTTTTGTTACTTTGGGAAGCTTAGGCTATGTCTACACTAAGCTGGATAACCCAAACGAATAATTATTTAGCCTAAGCCTCGTTTTAGGCACACTAAATCAGCGTTTAAAGGCCTATTGAAACCCACTTCTACCGACCACGCAGTCTGATAGTTTATATACCAATGATGAAATCTTAACATTGCAACACATGCCGATACGGCCGGGTTAGCTTATTAAAGTGCAATTTTAAATTTCGCGCGAAATATCCTGCTGAAAATGTCTCGGTATGATGACGCCTGCGCGCAACGTCACAGATTGTAGAGGACATTTTGGGACAGCATAGTGGCCAGCTATTAAGTCGTCTGTTTTCATCGCAAAATTCCACAGTATTCTGTGTTGGTGAATCTTTTGCAATTTGTTCAATGAACAATGGAGACAGCAAAGAAGAAAACTGTGGGTGGGAAGCGGTGTATTGCGGCAGGTGTTGTGCCGGATAACGCACCCCCGCCGTAGAATGCACCCCCTGACTGTTGTGCCGGATAACACAGCCGGTGTTTCATTGTTTACATTCCCGAAAGATGACAGTCAAGCTTTACCATTGGCCTGTGGAAAACTGGGACAACAGAGACTCTTACCAGGAGGACTTTGAGTTGGATATGCAGACGCAGTACCGTGAGTACGCATGCAGATGCGGCTTCCAAACATTTGATCGCTTGCCCGTACGTGCGTGCCGCTATGTGCATGTCACGTACGTAACTTTGGGGACTTTGGGGAAATATATGTGCTGTATGAACTTTGGGGAGGTGAACGGTACTTTGGGCTGTGGGATTGAATGTGTTGTGCAGGTGTTTGAGTTGTATTGGCGGGTTATATGGACGGGAGGGGGGAGGTGTTTGTTATGCGGGATTAATTTGTGGCATATTAAATATAAGCCTGGTTGTGTTGTGGCTAATAGAGTATATATATGTCTTGTGTTTATTTACTGTTTTAGTCATTCCCAGCTGAATATCAGGTCCCACCCGCCTCTCACAGCATCTTCCCTATCTGAATCGCTCCCACTGCCCTCTAGTCCTTCACTCTCACTTTCCTCATCCACAAATCTTTCATCCTCGCTCAAATGATTGGGGAAATCGTTGCTTTCTCGGTCCGAATTGCTCTCGCTGCTGGTGGCCATGATTGTAAACAATGTGAGGATGTGAGGAGCTCCCCAACCTGTGACGTCACGCGCATATCGTCTGCCACTTCCGGTACAGGCAAGGCTTTTTTATCAGCGACCAAAAGTTGCGAACTTTATCGTCGATGTTCTCTACTTAAATCCTTTCAGCAAAAATATGGCAATATCACGAAATGATCAAGTATGACACATAAAATGGACCTGCTATCCCCGTTTAAATAAGAAAATCGCATTTCAGTAGGCCTTTAAGATCCCCCTCCTCGGACAATTTTTACAGGGGTAAGTGCGCCGTCTATTTCTTGAATCTCCGGCTCTTTGCTTTGTATGGACTCATTGATTGTTAACAAACTGAGTTCAGAGAGGAAGTGATGCCAAAAAAACCGCGCCCCACACAGGAAGTGATGTCAGAAAGATGGAGGCGAGTCATCCAGACATGCCCGTGTGGAAATCACACATGAATACCTTAAGAGAAGCAAACGCGCAATTGCAGCTATTTCGGATACAACACATCTCAGACGACATCATAGACGGTTAAGCGACGGTTTTGGATAAGGCCTGGAAGGACGGCAGCCTGGTGGGATATGTTTCTCAACGAGTGTGTTGTGCGAGCTGAACGGCAAGAGAACTTTCGAATGTCCAGGTCAGCTGTGATTCTACTTAGTGAAAAACTTTGTCCGTTTGTCGAAGGGGAGACAACGACAGATTACGAAAAACAGCGAATACATTTGGACTGGCAAAGCAGACTATTACAAGTCATTGTCCGCGATGTATGTCGAGCGATTACTCAATGTCTAGTTTTGTACTCCATAACTATTGTGAAGCCATGAAGGGGTTGCGGCCGTCAAGTATGACCACCAATTTCAGCTTACAAGCACGGTGTCCTGAACAGATATCTATGATTGTTGTAAAATGTTCTTTATCACATTGTTAACTTTCACACGTTCATTAAAGATATGATTCATGTATGATGGCTCAGGTGTGATTCACTACAATAGGGCTAGTCTAACAGCTGCTGATGGTGAGGCAAGCAAGGTTTACTGTTAAAAGAAATGTGGCAATAGTTTACATTGAAACATAGGGTAAGGATACACTTCCAGGTCCAAGGTGACTATGACGCGCACATTTTTTTTCACGCTTGCGTAATAAGTTGCGTTGCGCCGGCGGACGGTGGGGGTCTTTAACAACCATTGTGTGTGTGTGGATATGGATAAGGTTAGGTGGGATTTACCCTGGATAACATTAGTGTAGAAGGCGCCTTAGAAAGGCCCTCTGTCCGTGCATCCTATGTGTGTATGCTCGCGGTCCCGCCCCCACCTTCGCGAGACAAAGATTGTGGTTGACTGAGACGAGGGTTCACTATGTAGTCTGCTATTGAATAAACATGTAAGGGAGCTGAAAGTGATGCACAGAGTAAACCTTCTTGCACCGTGTTTGAAAGCGAGAGACAAAGCAATCAAACACACATGGCAATTTATCGATGCCATCAAACAGTAAACATTTTTTATTGTTATTTTTCAATGACTGAACCTACCAACATAAAGCTATGTGTGATGTCATCTGTACATGAACTACCTCATGTTCTATTTTGTAAGTATACCCCAGAGTAAGTATACACCCGGTGCATTATTACAATATTAGACATTTTAAAAGCACCTACCACCCAGTCCTCATGTGGTAAACCTTTACACTTTAATTCATATGTCAGACTGTTTATGCACCTTGATTGGTGCTGCTGTTTAAGTCAGTAACGCACATCAGCAGCTCTGTAACTACACTAACTCCTTAGACTGGGGCTGTAGTGGAAATAAAAGCTATTGTTGAGGAGTTCTGTAAGAGTGGGCAAGGAGAAATGTGGGAGGTGAGAGTATACAGCTAGAGTACACAAAGAGAATACATTAAATTGATTTCACTTTTTTTGGGAATGGGTGTAGTGATTCTGGTTCTGGACAGAAAAAACACTAGTCATTGTGTAAGAGCTGAAAGTATTCACACATAGAGTATTTTTCGAATTCTTGTTATTCTGCCCTATTTTTCACTGGACATTCTCTCACACATTTTTCATCCAATTCCACTTTGAAAATGTTAGGCTCAAAATAAAAAAAATTGGCTCATACATGCTACCATTTTCTTTTTTTGTCAAAATTTCTCCCATTTTGGGAATTGCACATATTTCCGAGACATTTTTTTCCCATTCAAAATTAAACGTACACATTTCCACCATTTTTCAACTGATTCAAACTGTTCCACCATCAACACATTCCACTCATCCTGGACATTTAAATGAAAACATTTAAAATCTCCAAAATGTCAACAATTTCCCCAGAATTCCCACTTTTCAATACTTTTTTCTACCCTTTTTTACGACTTCTTCCACATTTTTCAGCCAATTTTCACCATCAAAACATTCCCCTCATTCTGGACATCCAGGATATGTTGGCTATGTACCTTTTTTTTTTTCAAAACATTACCCGGTTTTCCCTTTTTCGTAAAAGGTATTTTTTATGAAGTGTTACTACTTTTACATTTCCCAACCAATTCAAACCATTTAAAAGTCAAGTTGTTTCTTGTTAATGTTAGTAAATTGCTAATATGCTAACATTGGCATGTAAATATGCTAAAATTGTCATGTAAACATGCTAACATTAGCATGCAAGCTATTTTGTTAATTTAGCATATACACCTCAAAGTAATATATTTTATTTGACACATGCTAACTTTTTTAGCTCATTTTGCAGGTATATATTTAAATCATGCAAATTGATACTTTGCACATGCTAACTGTTAACATGCTAACATGCTATCTTTTTAGATCATCATGCTTAGGTACAGAGGAGTTGCATATGTTCTTACTTGGCACTATCTAATTATCATGCTCACTGTTAGCGTTTTGGTTCAGCATTTTAAGGATTCACACAAAATTTCTACTGAAATAGCATTTTTTATTTTTTATTATTTAATATCTTTAAACTTTCTTTTACTGTACTTTTGTATCCTGTTTCTTTCTCCCATCTCCTATGGTGTCTGCTGATTCAACACATTATATGAAGTACTTTTCCAGAATGGTAGCATGGAAGTCAACATTGACAATTTCCCTCCATTAAACAGGGCACTTAATACTCATAATAGTCTTAATACTGGCATAGTCAAAATTCAAATAGCTCCATTGTTTGCTCTCTTTCAGCTCCAGGCTACATGGGGAGTCCGTCGTAAATGACTCAGTAAAACCTCTTCCAAATTCATTAGTTCACACTCACATTGTGTCCCTGCATGCGCGGCCAGAGTGGCTCGTAAAAAACCTCTTCTCCAGTAATTGAGGATGGGAGCACCCCCCACACCCCTCCATCCCCCCGCCTTACGACCAACTTCTCCGCCTCCTCCTGTTCAAACAAACAGATGTAACGACAAGGAGTAAGCGATCTCCTACCACCTGAGGTCTGTGTGTGTGCTTGCGTCTGGCCTGCTAACCATGAATAAACACAGTAAACGGTTTTGACCGTAAAAAGCTTGCGCTTGCCTGCCCTTTCTCACGACGAGAGAGCAACCCAGCTCTGCACTCAAAACCAGAACGACGCTTGCTGCCTGGGAAGGAGAAATATCCCAAACAAAAAGAACATGAGAAAAATCACATCTGTTGATCGCGATAACATTTGAACCTTACCGATATTTCTTAAATTTTCAAAGTCTGACATTTCTTTTTCTGTTTTAAAGTAACCTACTGAGAAGCGTCCTCTGCAGTGGACATTTGTGTTTTGCAAAATAGGGCTTTTTTTCCCCCTCTGAAATGCTTTGATTTGACAGAAGAAATAGACCAAAAACAATTGCCCACTGCAGATGATGCAGGATAAACTATACGTAAACAATTGTGATACTTAGTATGAAAACAAATGCATTTGCACACTATTTTACTTTGTTTCAGTATGTCCTAACGGGGACCGCCTATTGTGTGACATCATGCTGATGCACACAAAGTCAACATACATTTTTATACAGAAATTCCATGACTTTCTGTTCGAAATCTTGCGAACACGACCGAATTAAAAAAAAGACAATAAAACTTTAATTTGACATAGAAAACAACAAGATGCGAACAACAACCACAACCTTTCCTTTCTTTGGTGGGACTAATGTGGAGGAAGATACAGAGATGTCGGGATAACACCTGTGTCTGAGTCTGACACTCAATTTTTCCGTATTGCTGTGTTAAAATGAGCTCGATCAAACTATTTAAAAACTAAAAGAAAATTAGATTAATCTCATTTTAATTACCGTATTTTTCAGACTATAAGTCACAGTTTTTTTCATAGTTTGGCCGGGCTCCAGTGCGACTTATATATGTTTTTTTCCTTTTTTATTATGCATTTTCAGCAGGTGCGACTTATACTCCGGTGCGACTTATACTCCGAAAAATACGGTAATCAAGATTAATCATTAATAATCACAGTAAATTACTTGCTTGAATAATTTAAATTAATTTTGAAAAAAAATCCAATGTTGTGACATGTGCAATTTTAATGTCAAAATGTCATACACAAACAAAAGCGTTGAAATGTTTTACATGAATGCTTATGTCATTTATTTGCTCAAAACTTGGTTTTATTTAGAGTCCTGTCGGAGTTTATTTTGAAGCCAAATTCTCCACCCAGCTCACCAGTCAGGATCTCCTCAGTAATCGAAAGCATGAACCTAATCACTGACCGCATGACAAACCGATCCGCCTTTTAGGTAACCATCAGCGGTTAAAGTCAAGGACCATGTACGGCCCAAATAAATTGCGTGATCAGTCTGTGTTTATGTAACAGGGTCAATTATGTCATGTAAATAATGTATTTTATAATGTTTTATTTACACAAAATGTGTAAGTTACATGTAAATACCTGAAGGTTGTGTCAATGTGGAACCATTGTCTCGTTGTCCCTCCTACTGAAATAATTGCTGTGACACCTGTCTCTTTATATGTGTTGAACACGCCTTTCTACTTACCTTTTGTCCACAATAACGGGAGAGGTAGGCGTCCATGCGACGACAGAAAAGTGCATTTGTCTCGTTAAGAACTTAAAGTTCACTATTTTTTGTTTTGTACTATTATATTTGTGTAAGGGCTCGACGATGGCAGAAACATTTTGACAATTGTATTCTCCGTATTATCAGGTATGTTTTTATTTCACTGTTGTACGTAACGGCCCTTTGGTCCACGATAACGGGAGAGGGGCTCGACGATGGCAGAAACATTTTGACAATACGAAGGTCCTGGGTTCGATCCTGCGCTCGGGATCTTTCTGTGCGGAGTTTGCATGTTCTCCCCGTGACTGCGTGGGTTCCCTCCGGTTTCCTCCCACCTCCAAAGACATGCACCTGGGGATAGGTTGATTGGCAACACTAAATTGGCCCTAGTGTGTGAATGTGAGTGTGAATGTTGTCTGTCTATCTGTGTTGGCCCTGCGATGAGGTGGCGACTTGTCCAGGGTGTACCCCGCCTTCCGCCTGAATGCAGCTGAGATAGGCTCCAGTGACCCCTCACAACCCCTAAAGGGACAAGCGGTAGAAAATGGATGGATGGACAAGTAAAGTGCAGCTGTGCAACAACCCCTGGTGTCGGTTGTGTTCATTCTACACACCACATTTATACATGGTTAATGCGATAATGTGTTGTGATTAATCACAACAACTGTCATGATCTGTCAATAAAGGTCTTACTATATTTTTGTGTTTCCTTAGTTATGTATTTTCCAGCGCTCATTTTTTAGTTCCACTTCCAATCTGGCTCCCTGAGTGGTGTTTCCCTCACCTTTCACTGATTGGCAACTTGGAGCACACCTGTTTGTGATTGCCAATCAAGCTTTTTTATATGCTAGCTTGGGCTGGAGGATTGTTAGCTGTGTGCTAATGTCACTCGCTGTTGTAAACTGTTTCATGTTTGTTATTTGCTTGTTTATGCATTCGTGCACTGTCCTGTTGCACTGACATTGACAATTAAAGACTCCTACCTGCACGTAATACTCCGATCTCCTGCATCTTGAGGTCTCAACCACCGCAGTGATGCATGTTCGTGACAACAACAAGTATTTCATATGTCACACCAGGTGACGACACTGTGCGGGATGAAGTGAAATGAAGTGAATTACATTTATATAGCGCTTTTTTCTCAAGTGACTCAAAGCGCTTTACATAGTGAAACCCAATATCTAAGTTACATTTAAAGCAGTGTGGGTGGCACTGGGAGCAGGTGGGTAAAGTGTCTTGCCCAAGGACACAACGACAGTGACTAGGATGGCGGAAGCGGGGATCGAACCTGCAACACTCAAGTTCCTGGCACGGCCGCTCTACCAACCGAGCTATACCGCCCCAATGGGATGCTGTGTTACTGTATAAAAAGTGCACACAGTTTGCTTGGTCATGTACAAAAATCACAGGATAAATGCAAGATATACTGATACTGCAGTTTTCTGGGATCTATATGAAAAAGAAGTTCATGTTTTTCTTTCTTTCTCTTCAACAACAGTTAGTGTCAATGTCCCTGCCAAATTAAATGAACAAATGTATTTTAGCGCCACAGTATCTTCAAAAGACCAACACTTATGTTTGATTAGTTCCCTATTTAAATTAATGTCATGCTTTGTGAAGCCGAACAGTGTTTACACCCACACAGTGGAACAGAAGACCCCAATGAACCTGGCCCCGTCCCTGTTGCTTGTGAACTGAGTTATGCCACCGGCTGGCCCGGAGTACCCCATTAGCTTAATGGCCGTCTAGGATTTCACAGGGGATGCATCACTGTTATGGCTGAGTGCTTTGCATTTCCCTTTTTTATGGCTGCTTCAAAATAAAACAAACACTGGGGCAACTTTAAATGGACTGAGAATGAACTTTGGCTGACAAGTCAGGAACAAAAACATGGATGTAATTTTCGAGTAAACAAGTAAAACAAAAACAAAAACTATAGATTACCGGTACTTATGTTTTGCTTCTTATCCGAGCATGGCTTCATCAGGTCATGTTCAAAGACTAGTTAGGACATCTCTAGTCTCTAGAGGCTGTTTAACCGTGTTGTAACTTAGAATGTCATCATTTTCAAGTCAAGAGCAATTTTTATGTTTAATCAGAGAAGCAGTTTGGTTTTGCTGTGGGGCTTTTTTGAAAAAATAATTTAACTTTGTCATCCGTCATCACGCACAGATAACAATTCATGACAGTGTTAGAATATTATAGCAAATACACACTTAAAATCCACTGAAATTCTTACGTTTGTTTTGAACTTCATTAGACTTAATTCGTAGAACACACCACATACAGCCTTCACTCTGCCTGACTGCTATCACTGTCTGTTTTTTTTGAGACAGTGATGTGTGTTTTGGTATGTCTAATCCCTTGAAAAGAATGTCTCTGAATGTGTAACACTCGAGCTGTTTTAAGAATGGTGCAAAGGTCATTTTTTGTAAAAGGAGGAACATATTAATATATTCAAATTATAGTAATAATTATAATTCTTTGCACATCCTTTTTTTGTTTTGGTTACTAAGATCTATTTTTACTTAGTCAGTTGTTCGTATATCAAAAAGTTTGCACAATAAGAGGTTTGTAAAAAGAGGTTCAATACAAACACAATACAAACTTGCAAACGCTTTTGGCGTGACATGACTCTTATGACTAGAAATTAGTCCTTGCGGATCCTAATCCAACCAGCATCTGGAATTCTCCAGACTCTCCTGATTAGCCGCTCCGGGCCTGATCAATGTGACGATATAGGATATCACAATTAATACTGATGTTCACATAGGGTACGTTCACACTGCAGTGTCGTCCGATGTCCAATTCAGACTTTTTTGTCAAATCCGATGTTCTTAGTGGTCGTTCACATTCCAAAAAAATAAAATGCAATTTCCAACATGAATGCAATTTTACAGGCATGTGGAAATTACATCGCACACAATGCAGTGTTACGGAAGTAAACATGTCGGTCTCAGTACTGGCGCATTTGTGGCATTCTGGATTTTGGGCAATAAAAGTCAACATTTTCTGAACGGAATTATTGTATGTAGTAGATCAAGAAAGAAAAGGACAAATATTTGGACTCTGGCAGTTTTACGGGATATTTTGCTTCGATATCTGCTTGAAGAGCATGTCTGTAGGCGAGGAATCAGAGACAGGAGGAATAGTGGAACTTTCATTTGAGTTCCTAAAACACTATTTTCACCTGTTTTCTGCACCGTTGTCAACTATTTATTTTGTAACCGTATATTTGGCAAATAATTATGATGCTTATCGCTTTTTGATGAAGTTCTGGTCGGATGAATGTGACCTAAGCGCGGTAGAGGACACATTACATACATGCCTGATTTATAGCCACATACAAAAGAGGCCTGGGTCAGATTTGAAAAATTTGGAAATACACTGTTCATACGAACATGAAAATATCCGATACAGGTCGCATATGGGCGAAAAAATCGGAATTGACCTGCAGTGTGAACAAGTCCATAAACTGTATAAACTACTATCTTTCAACATTAAGCAGAAAAATGCTTGTAAAGATAGTATTTTTAATGTAACATGTTTTTTTGTCATTGAGAGTCTAGTGGTGGCTGACTCATGTACTGTAGGTCCAGTTCCCAATTAGTTGTCTTCCTACAGTTTTGGCCCTGTGATTTATCCAAAGTAAAGTTTAGGACATGTTCCAGCTCCCCAAGCGTAGCGATACGATAGGAGTACAATAGGATGAAATACGTTATAGAAAGTGGCTGGATGGATTGATTTTTTGTACCAGTTAAACATTTTTAAAATCAGGCTAATGAGTAACTAGACACCACATATTTCCAGAAGTATGACAAATCGATCAGTCTTATCATAATGGATCACGACCATACCTTGGTTTTAGTCATTGGTGCAAAAAAAGATGTCATATATGCAACAAAATGTTTCAAATGTCATGACATCAACATTAAAATGTGTTTCGTTAATTATTGAGCTGCAAACACAATGTTTGAGCAATTGTGTCCATGTTTAGAAGTCAAGAATCTAATCTCCTGACTTCCCACTGCCTCTTTTGAGGATTGACTGTCTGAACAACTGATGGCCTGATTCTCTTCTCCATCGTTTTGACCTGTTGACCTCAGTGACTACCCCAGCTGGACAAAAAGTAATAGGAAAGAAGGGTCAAGTTCCACCTGACTGAAGTAGTCAATGTGATACAGAACATTTTGTTTGTTTTTCTTCTAAACTGCATTTTCCAGCATGAATAAATCGTAGCCTGGGTTACTGGGCAAAATATTTTAATTTGTATATTTTTTAGGTTTCTCTTTCCACGTTATGCCAAATATTGTATATGGTCTGTGTAGTCTAGCACAATTTGTCTACAGCACATGGTCAACCCCTTTAACACCTTTAACCAACATGATTGTACACATGCATTATAATGAAGCATACAGCAGGGTTAACATACCATACTGTATCTACAAACAGACACATATATCTATTATTTGTAACAGTGGTCAGATGTTTATGGAAGCCGCCTTTATTCTGCCTGGGAATCAAACCAGGGTCGGCAGATTGCAGGACCATAGGGCTGTCAGTTTTCTAATGCAAACTCTTAAGTTGAGGTTTTACTAACATATTCTATCGTACATCCTGTTATGGGCATGAATGTCATTTTAGTGTTGACCTTTTAATGATTAATTTGAACCTTATTTTTATAGCAGGGATGATTGGGATTTTTTTATATATATATATACAGGTAAAAGCCAGTAAATTAGAATATTTTGAAAAACTTGATTTATTTCAGTAATTGCATTCAAAAGGTGTAACTTGTACATTATATTTATTCATTGCACACAGACTGATGCATTCAAATGTTTATTTCATTTAATTTTGATGATTTGAAGTGGCAACAAATGAAAATCCAAAATTCCGTGTGTCACAAAATTAGAATATTACTTAAGGCTAATACAAAAAAGGGATTTTTAGAAATGTTGGCCAACTGAAAAGTATGAAAATGAAAAATATGAGCATGTACAATACTCAATACTTGGTTGGAGCTCCTTTTGCCTCAATTACTGCGTTAATGCGGCGTGGCATGGAGTCGATGAGTTTCTGGCACTGCTCAGGTGTTATGAGAGCCCAGGTTGCTCTGATAGTGGCCTTCAACTCTTCTGCGTTTTTGGGTCTGGCATTCTGCATCTTCCTTTTCACAATACCCCACAGATTTTCTATGGGGCTAAGGTCAGGGGAGTTGGCGGGCCAATTTAGAACAGAAATACCATGGTCCGTAAACCAGGCACGGGTAGATTTTGCGCTGTGTGCAGGCGCCAAGTCCTGTTGGAACTTGAAATCTCCATCTCCATAGAGCAGGTCAGCAGCAGGAAGCATGAAGTGCTCTAAAACTTGCTGGTAGACGGCTGCGTTGACCCTGATGGTGGAAACTTTACACTAGACTTCAGGCAACGTGGATCCTGTGCCTCTCCTGTCTTCCTCCAGACTCTGGGACCTCGATTTCCAAAGGAAATGCAAAATTTGCATGGTTGGGTGATGGTTTGGGGTGCCATGTCATCTGCTGGTGTCGGTCCACTCTGTTTCCTGAGATCCAGGGTCAACGCAGCCGTCTACCAGCAAGTTTTAGAGCACTTCATGCTTCCTGCTGCTGACCTGCTCTATTACCCCATACTCTCTGAGCACTCCCCACAGGACTTCCCGGGGTACACGGTCGAATGCCTTCTCCAAGTCCACAAAGCACATGTAGACTGGTTGGGCAAACTCCCATGCACCCTCAAGGACCCTGCCGAGAGTATAGAGCTGGTCCACAGTTCCACGACCAGGACGAAAACCACACTGTTCCTCCTGAATCCGAGGTTCGACTATCCGGCGTAGCCTCCTCTCCAGTACACCTGAATAGACCTTACCGGGAAGGCTGAGGAGTGTGATCCCACGATAGTTGGAACACACCCTCCGGTTCCCCTTCTTAAAGAGAGGAACCACCACCCCGGTCTGCCAATCCAGAGGTACCGCCCCCGATGTCCACGCGATGTTGCAGAGTCTTGTCAACCAAGACAGCCCCACAACATCCAGAGCCTTAAGGAACTCCGGGCGGATCTCATCCACCCCCGGGGCCTTGCCACCGAGGAGCTTTTTAACTACCTCGGCAACCTCAGCCCCAGAAATAGGAGAGCCCACCACAGATTCCCCAGGCCATGCTTCCTTATAGGAAGACGTGCTGGTAGGATTGAGGAGGTCTTCGAAGTATTCCCTCCACCGATCCACAACATCCGCAGTCGAGGTCAGCAGAGCACCATCCCCACCATACACGGTGTTGACACTGCACTGCTTCCCCTTCTGTTGTATTTGTCTCTGCAATTTCCCCCTCTGTCTTCCTTTGTTTTCTCATTCTATCCCTTTCTGCTCCAGTCCGGCTGCCCCAAACCTTAATTTAAATACATTTAATAATACAAATAAGGCAACAAAGAAGTATCCCACACTTCTCTTTTATAAAGTAAATCTGTACAGCAAATATGAGCATCTACATCAACAATATGATTTACCTGGACAGGACAAAAAAAAAAGACAATCACGGCAACAGCAGTGGTTGAAATTGTAATCAAAATCTTCCTCAAAGTGGAATCTCGCCAGACGCAATTTTACGAGAATAACGACTCATGACATAAAACACCCTTTAATGCAAACACCTACAGGATTTTAGAAATATCGCTTTCATTTTGCTACCCCGCCTTCCGCCCGATTGTCTGGAGATAAGCTCCAGCGCCCCCCGCAACCCCGAAGGGAATAAGCGGTAGAAAATGGATGGATGGATGGGCTTTCATTTTGTGGAAAAACTGCAATGGAAACTCAGCTAAAGTTGTCAGAATTAAAGAGGAAGAGGAAGGTACCGTATTCTTTTTTCAGTTCTCATGCATCCTTTTAGTGCTGTACATATTTTCTGTTCTGAATTCTTTCAAAATGAAGAGAATACATATCACAAAATGATAATCTTCTGAAGGATATGCTAAAAAGAGTCTCTTTCTCTCTCTGATACCTGCCAGTAGTGAGATGCAGGGTAGCTTTATCAGACTGGCACTCTCAACCCAGCATGGCCGTTTTGGAGTATCACTTCCTCCCACTTAACTTTTAGGACAAGTCTGACCCCCTCTGGAATGAGATAATACTTTGTTAGATGACCAATAAATTATTACATTTTGATGAGATTATATGACGTCCGATCAGTGCATACTATTTTCACTATTGGATTCTCACTTCAGTGTATTGCACTGGCACTTGAAGTCTCTCTCAGCTCATGACTCGGACACCTCACCATTAGAAAGCTAATCTTTTTGACCTGTCACATCCTCAACAGACTTCCGCCAGTTCAAGTAAGGGCTCTGATACAGTATGTGTGTGTTGTCTGTGTGTTGACATTACGATATGTCTGCAGTTTTTAAAAGTCCTCGTGTGAGCTTTTCGACATGACGAGCCATTAAAAATAATTTATATTAAATAAGTTGGCAATGACAGTGGTAAATTCAAAATGTCCATTTTTTAATTAAGGTATAACAAAAAGTTAACCATAATCTAAAAGTATAAACAACACACTTTGTAATAACTGTTAATGTAATTTGTGATGCTCCTTTTTGAGGCTACTTTTTGTTTTGGAATAAGGGTTGTAAAAAAGCCAACATGCATGAGTTTTGTTTTGGTTTTTTGCAACATTTTAGGAGTATTGTCTTCCTAAAAGTGTTCAATGGTTATACTGTATTTGCAAATGCAAAACCTTAAAGGTGTTTGTTCGACATTAGAGGTTCAACTGTAAGGGAATGTGGATTTATTCCATCCTTCCTTGACCTACCACATATTCCAGTCAGGGTCACAGGAAGCAGAATCCTGGATCAGTTGACTTTGGTCAGGCGAGTCACGCTATAGACCAGGGCTCTTCTTCCCTGTTTAGGCGCCTGTCGGATTTTTTTTATAATTACCAAAAAGAAGGAAATGTGCATCCTTTGAAAATAATTTTATAATTTGTTGTGAAATTTCGACCACCGAAAGCACCAGCACTGCCAAAACCGGATGTGATAAGGCAACGTATATGATTGTCTGGAGGGGACGCAACATGCCTGGGGTGTGGATGTATTTCAATATTTCCAAGAACATCCATCCATTTTCTACCGCTTGTCCCTTTTAGGGTCTCGGGGGGTGCTGGAGCCTATCTCAGCTGCATTCGGGCGGAAGGCGGGGTACACCCTGGACAAGTCGCCACCTCATCGCAGGGCCAACACAGATAGACAGACAACATTCACACTCACAGTCACACACTAGGGCCAATTTAGTGTTGCCAATCAACTTATCCCCAGGTGCATGTCTTTGGAGGTGGGAGGAAGCCGGAGTACCCAGAGGGAACCCACGCAGTCACGGGGAGAACATGCAAACTCCACACAGAAAGATCCCGAGCCCGGGATTGAACTCAGGACTATTCAGGACCTTCGTATTGTGAGGCACATGCACTAACCCCTGTGCCAAGAACATGCAATATGGAAATATCAAGAGGGCGGTGGCGGCTGCTGCTCTTTTAAGGAGTGGAGGCACCAGCTGGGGACACTGAAGTCAAGAGTCTCCAAACACGAGTACAGTCTTTAATAACATCATAAAAAATGCTAGATGTGTTGCTAGTTGTTTTTAAATGAAGAAAAAAATCACTAAAATAATTACAAAAGTCTTCAGATCAACTCGGAACACTGAAATGAAAGTGGAAAAATTCTCCTTTGGTGGTTTATATTTAAAAATCGCTGATTCGCTCATTTCAATCAATAAGGGATTTAGCCTCGGGCAGCTCAGTTGATCGTCATTCGGAGAGACCCAGCATCCAGGCCAGCCGAGGCCAAGCCCACTGTCCATAGACCCCCAGAGACACTAAGCATACAAAGGGCGGGACAAAGCCAAGCATTTATCTAATGACTGTCTAGTTCCACTGCAGCGGAACAACCCACTCTCTGCTCCCCTGTTGACTTCTACCTTGGAGTGTGTCCACTCCGTCTATGGTGCCATTCAGTATTTGGCCTACACATTATTTCTTTTTTTTTTTTATATATATAAATATATATATATATATATATTGTATATTGCTAGAATGCTAGTGGTAAACACATGTTTGCAAAATTGTATGATTGTTCTATTCTTTGAAGATATCCATTTGTGCAATTGCAATGCCTTGATTTTAGGTTAGTACATATTCATAACCATACATGTAATAGTAATAATAATTTGTTTATTTGGGGGTTGTTTGGTTTCCTCAAGTAGGTGTCCTCCTATAAGTACTTGGGTATTTGTTTTGATTCCCAGTTAACTTGGGCCAACCAAGTTGTCTCTGTGTGCTCCCGTATTAACCAGTGCCTTCACTTTCTAAGGAGGCTCAGGGTCCACGGTGTGGCAAGCAATATCATGATGTTGTTTTATAAGACAAACATTGAATCTGTCAACCGTTATGGCATCTCCACATGGTTTGGAAATCTATCTGTTAAACTCAAAACCCAACTTCAAAACCTTATCAAGACGGCTGGTAAAATAATTGGCATGCAGTCCCCTTGTTCCCTTTAAGAAATATTCATCAAGACCGTGAGGAAGCAGGGTCTTAAAATCACCCTTGACCCACAACACATATTTCATAGTGAAATTGTGTTGATGCCAATTGGTAAACGGTACAGAACTGCAAAATACAAACTCAACAGGTATAGATGTTCCTTTGTCCCACTGGCAATCAAAGCACTTAACAACAGAAAACTACTGTAATAACCAGATGCAATAATAAGGAGTGCAATATTGGGATAGTGCAATACGGGAGGTGTGCAATACAGGGGGAGTGTAATCTGTGATCTCATAACCAACTGATATACCTGCTCATTGTTCACTGTCGTCACTGTATTGTCGGATGAACTGTATGTATGTATGTATGTATGTATGTATGTATGTATGTATGTATGTATGTAAAACGCTGTGTCTTGATGTACAATACAAATTTCTCCTCGGAGACAAAACTAATTATTGTTATTATTATTATTAATTTTGGTTCCAGCCAATAATTTTTGGCGCATCTCTAACCATTTCCTCGAGCAAATGTCTACAGGTTGAGCACTGACTGGTGACTGGATGTGCAAGAGAGTTTAGTTCTGCAGGGACATTATTCTTTTCCTTATAATAAAAGATGACAACTTTTAAAAGTTCATAAGCTGTTATGTTTTGCAGCTCCAGACTATTTTTCTATAGTGTAAGAGGGGTGAAATGAGTCTTTTAATAATACAGGTTGCTGACCCCTGCACTGGACCATCAGTGATGGGTTTATTTTATCCACTAGCGATGCTGAGATCATTATTCATGCGTTCGTTACGTCTCGTCTCGATTACTGTAACGTATTATTTTCGGGTCTCCCTATGTCTAGCATTAAAATATTACAGTTGGTACAAAATGCGGCTGCTAGACTTTTGACAAGAACAAGAAAGTTTGATCATATTACGCCTATACTTGCTCACCTGCACTGGCTTCCTGTGCACTTAAGATGTGACTTTAAGGATTTACTACTTACGTATAAAATACTACACGGTCTAGATCCAGCCTATCTTGCCGATTGTATTGTACCATATGTCCCGGCAAGAAATCTGCGTTCAAAGAACTCCGGCTTATTAGTGATTCCCAGAGCCCCAAAAAAGTCTGCGGGCGATAGAGCATTTTCTATTCGGGATCTAGTACTATGGAATGCCCTCCCGGTAACAGTTAGAGATACTACCTCAGTAGAAGCATTTAAGTCCCATCTTAAAACTCATTTGTATACTCTAGCTTTTAAATAGCCCCCCCTTTTTTAGACCCTATAGGGGGGGTTACCCACATATGCGGTCCTCTCCAAGGTTTCTCATAGTCATTCACATCGTCCCACTGGGGTGAGTTTTTACTTGCCCTTATGTGGGCTCTGTACCGAGGATGTCGCTGTGGCTTGTGCAGCCCTTTGAGACACTTGTGATTTAGGGCTATATAAATAAACATTGATTTGAAGTGAAAACATAATTACAATGACTGTACATTTACTTGTGCTAATAAACCAGTTTGTAGTTTTGAGAAAATGTGATATCAGGCCCATGAAACAACATTTAGGGTGTGTGTGTGTGTGTGTGTGTGTCCAGGTTGTGATTTATGAGCTGAGAGCAAATTCTATCTCTAACTGAGTCTTACACTTTGTCACCGGTGATAAACGAGCAGGTCACACACTTTCACCCCTAAATGAGCTGAATCTCCCTCACAATCGCACACATCTGCACTCTTGTACATACAGTACATGCAAACATTCACATATACACACGAGGATGTTCCCACATCAACAGCAATTAAAAGGCCTCCTGCCTCTGATCCAACCCCCCCCCCCAAAAAAAAAATCACACTAACACTCGTCCGGCACACATAAACACACACGTTCACACGCACTTGTCACTCATTACCCAGGACTCTCTTACCCCCTGAGCCACCGTCTACTGACAGACGCTCACCCTGACTTCTCCCTGACACGTCCCCCGAGGTCAAAGGCCACCTCGGTAGTGTGAAGAGTGGTGGTGGGTGGAACGGGGGGTAGTGTTAAGGGGCCTGTGGTGCGGGTGGTGGGCTCAGGCCAAGGAGTGCACTCGTACGCCGGCTCCTTGTAGAGGGGAGACCGAAAGGGGGCACATTGTTGAAGAATACTTGCGATAATGATGTTATTTGGGTACTCGCACGGCCTGCTCGGCAGCTGTTGACAGTAATGATGTAGTGCGTGTGCTTGTGTGAGTAATTAATGATTCTCACAGCTTTCCTGCATACCAGCTGTTGACTGAGGCAGGAAGTAGATGATTGATGGGAATTATTGATACCTTTCTTCTACACATGCAAGCACACACACACACACACACACACACAACATATTCATGTAACTCAGGGCAGCTGAATCCCTGATAGGACATTTCGTTTGTTACTCTTCTCCACTTCATCTTAAATGGACTCATCAGTCACTTGGCGAAGGAATGTCAATACTCTACTGTGTTTTAGGTTACCATCAACCATATGCTCTATGTTACCCACCACATTGAGTCCAGGTTATTTTGTGCTGCTAAAGGCCGAACAAATCTCCCTTACATTAAACTTATAAACAATGTTTTTCTTCTATAATGGATCAACCGACTACAAATCTACTATACATCCTCATAGTAATCAGCAATAACCTCTAAATGTATTGCTAAATTAATATAAAGAAATAATGAAATAATGTAAGAACATATTTTTAATTACAAAATGCATTGAAATCACTTTTTTGAATGCTAATAAGTTCATTTCCATTTTCCCTTTAAAGGGGAACATTAACACAATTTCAGAAATGTTAAAACCATTAAAAATCAGTTCCCAGTGGCTTATTTTATTTTTCGAAGTTTTTTCCAAAATGTTACCCATCACGCAATAACCCTAAAAAAAGCTTCAAAGTGTCTGATTTTAACCATCGTTATATACACCCGTCCATTTTCCTGTGACGTCACACAGTGATGCCAATCCAAACAAACATGGCGGATAGAACAGCAAGGAATAGCGACATTAGCTCGGATTCAGACTCGGATTTCAGCGGTTTAAGCGATTCAACAGATTACGCATGTATTGAAACGGATGGTTGTAGTGTGGAGGCAGGTAGCGAAAACGAAATTGAAGAAGAAACTGAAGCTATTGAGCCATATCGGTTTGAACCGTATGCAAGCGAAACCGACAAAAACGACACGACAGCCAGCGACACGGGAGAAAGCGAGGACAAATTCGGCGATCGCCTTCTAACCAACGATTGGTATGTGTTTGTTTGGCATTAAAGGAAACCAACAACTATGAACTAGGTTTACAGCATATGAAATACATTTGGCAACAACATGCACTTTGAGAGTGCAGACAGCCCATTTCAGGCGCGCTAAGAACATATATTTTTTCACGATTTCAGCACTCAGGTTAACCATACCTAAATCGACACAAAATACTGCATTACACAAGACTACCCGAATGTACTCGAATGATTGAAAAAAGTAAATGTTTTTAAGCTAAATTATTGGTAAACACAGTTTATGTATAATAATTTACGTAAAACCACGAGTAATGAATAACGTTTTCATCAATTAATATATTCTGTAGACATACCCTCATCCGCTCTCTTTTCCTGAAAGCTGATCTGTCCAGTTTTGGAGTTGATGTCAGCATCTGCTTTGAGTGTCGCAGGATATCCACACATTCTTGCCATCTCTGTCGTAGCATAGCTTTCGTCGGTAAAGTGTGCGGAACAAACGACTGACCATTTCGTCGGCTTTCCCCACAGCCTCGTATTTTGAACAAATTTCGTCCAATTTCTTGCCACTTTCGCATCTTTGGGCCACTGGTGCAAATTGAATCCGTCCCTGTTCGTGTTGTTACACCCTACGACAACACACCGACGAAAGTGAGAAAATGGCGGATTGCTTCCCGATGTGACGTCACATTGTGAGGTCATCGCTCCCATTTAGAGTTCGGAAATCGGTTAAAAAAATATATGGTCTTTTTTCTGCAACTTCAAAGTATATATTGACGCTTACATAGGTCTGGTAATAATGTTCCCCTTTAAACATTTTCAAATGCATGAAAGTAAGCGTTAAGTATGGTGCTGCTGCGGTAAATGCTGCTGCTCGCCTTTTAACTGGCACTAAAAAACATGAACACATTATCCCCATTTTAGAATCCCTTCACTGGCTCCCAGTTCATTTTAGAATTTATTTTAAAAATAGTGTTGTTTGTTTTTAAATCTCTTAACGAATTAGCGCCACAATATACCGTATTTTCCGCACTATAAGGCGCACCGGATTATAAGGCGCACCTATGCATCCATTAGATGGAATGTCAATAAAACAGTCAGATAGGTCAGTCAAACTTTATTCATAGATTACAAACCAGCGTTCTGACAACTCTCTTCACTCCCAAAATGAATAAACAGCTGTTTTATTATTTTCCCTGAGGTAAAGTCAGTGACATGGTGTTTTGTTTATCTTTTAACAACAGCAAGGTATAACAGTAGTGCAACATTTATATCACATAGTGGAAGGGAACTTTTCCCTGATTCAATAAACACGTAAAAAACAGTGATACTGTTACGGTAAATCAAACGTTAGTGCAATCACAATATAGTCACACTCGAAATAGTGCAGAGCAATAACAATATCAATAACTCAACGTTGCTCAAACGTTAATGTCACACAACACAACACACAAAATAAACATGTACAGCTCACTTTATGAAGTTATTCCTCATCCACGAATCCCTCGAATTCTTTTTCTTCAGTGTACGAATTAAACACCATTGATTCGTTTATGTTAAATTCTCTCGCTGCTTCTCTATTCCCGTGTTCTACTGCGTTACTGATCGTCTTAAGTTTAACCTCTGTGTCGTAAGCGTGTCTCTTACTAGGAGCCATTTTGGGTTAGAAGCGCTTCTTCTTCTACGGGGGAAAATGAACTCGGCGGCTGCTTACCGTAGAAGAAGAACTTCGTTGTTCGCGACATGCGACAGTTGCATTTGCCTGTTTTCTCACACTAAATGAGTTACTTGCTCTTCGCCACTGGCGACCGTAACTTTGATTACTGTTTTGCTAGCTTCAAGTAACAACCTTTTCGTTTTCTGCTTAGCATGCTAAGTTTGTGGTTTGCTTGTGTAAACAGAATAAAAGCCTCCTACCATCACGCTGCTGCTGACGCTGCCTGTCCTTTGCATCAACACCGCTCCAATGCGATCTATTAGCGACAACATGTTTATCCATAATCATGTACTCTACGACCTTTACAATACTTAAAAGCCTACTGAAATGTGATTTTCTTATTTAAACGGGGATAGAAGGTCCATTCTATGTGTCATACTTGATCATTTCGCGATATTGCCATATTTTTGCTGAAATGATTTAGTAGAGAACATCGACGATAAAGTTTGCAACTTTTGGTCGCTGATAAAAAAGCCTTGCCTGTACCGGTAGTAGCAGACGAGTAGCGTGACGTCACAGGTTGTGGAGCTCCTCACACCTGCACATTGTTTACAATCATGGCCACCAGCAGCGAGAGTGATTCGGACCGAGAAAGCGACAATTTCCCCATTAATTTGAGCGAGGATGAAAGATTTGTGCATGAGGAAAGTGAGAGTGAAGGACTAGAGGGCAGTGGGAGCGATTCAGATAGGGAAGATGCTGTGAGAGGCGGGTGGGACCTGATATTCAGCTGGGAATGACTAAAACAGTAAATAAACACAAGACATATATATATATATACTCTATTAGCCACAACACAACCAGGCTTATATTTAATATGCCACAAATTAATACCGCATAACAAAGACCTCCCCCCTCCCGTCCATATAACACGCCAATACAACTCAAACACCTGCACAACACACTCAATCCCACAGCCCAAAGTACCGTTCACCTCCCCAAAGTTCATACAGCACATATATTTCCCCAAAGTCCTCAAAGTTACGTACGTGACATGCACATAGCGGCACGCACGTACGGGCAAGCGATCAAATGTTTGGAAGCCGCAGCTGCATGCGTACTCACGGTACCGCGTCTGCGCATCCAACTCAAAGTCCTCCTGGTAAGAGTCACTGTTGTCCCAGTTCTCCACAGGCCAATTGTAAAGCTTGACTGTCATCTTCCGGGAATGTAAACAATGAAACACCGGCTGTGTTTGTGTTGTTGCAGTCGGCCGCAATACACCGCTTCCCACCTACAGCTTTCTTCTTTGCTGTCTCCATTATTTATTGAACAAATTGCAAAAGATTCACCAACACGGATGTCCAGAATACTGTGGAATTTTGCTGGCCACCATGCTGTCCCAAAATGTCCTCTACAATCCGTGACGTCACGCGCTGACGTCATCATACCAAGACGTTTTCAGCAGGATATTTCTCGCGAAATTTAAAATTGCACTTTAGTAAGCTATTGGCATGTGTTGCAATGTTAAGATTTCATCATTGATATATAAACTATCAGACTGCGTGGTCGGTAGTAGTGGGTTTCAGTAGGCCTTTAAAAAAAAATACTCATAAGAGGTACAGTGTTAAACATATTTCATCTGTGGCGAGTATATCATTTCCAAATAATGAATAATGAATTGGTGTCATTGGGGCCTGCAACATAGCTGGGCGAGGCAATGTCAAGCTAGTAATGAAGTGAGATTGCTGAAAAATGAAGTGATTTGAATCATTATTTCATAAATCATCCAGGGAAAGTGGAATCCTTTAGGACAAAACAATGGGTTGAAGGTTGCTGTTTTGCCAATAATTATGTGAGAAAAAATGACATGTTTGTCAGCATGCCAAAAGATACTGAAATAGATCTTTGTCCAAACAGCAGGGCGTACACACAAGTAGTGGTTCTTAACCTGGGTTCGATCGAACCCTAGCGGTTCGGTGAGTCGGCCGCGGAGGTTAAGACACAACCGACTCTCCCTATCAACGTATTATGGATACCCCCAAACAATGTTCCTTCTAATTTTCCATCTGATTTGCAGGTGTATAATTTGTTGTGAGTTCATGCACTGTGTTGGTTTTGTTCTTTGAACAAGGTGATGTTCATGCACGGTTCATTTTGTGCACCGGTAAAAAAACATATAACATATAACTATAAAGAAAATAAAAATACAATATTTTTCACTAAAGAAGCGTTCGGTGAATGTGCATGTGAAACTTGTGGTTTTCAGTACCTCCAACAAGGTTAAGAACCACTGCACAAGTACTAGTAGTATACATATATTATTTTCACAATCGAGCAATGTTTTTTAGAATTTCCCTACACAAACATTGCGTCGCTGGGGGTGGCCCCGGCTTCAGATAGAATCTGTGTTTATCGCTATGTTAAATTGTTATCTACTATTACTGTATGTGTTTGGTCCACCTGCTATCATTTGTGCAGTCATCTTGTGCACACCGTGAGCTAGGATACAGTTTTGTGTAATGACAGCTGTTGTTTTGTTTTTGTGTAACAACAGCCTGTTGTTTCTCCTTATCGTTGGCCGTTTTTTGCCCTATTGGCGACATGGCGTGGTGGGTACAGCAGCCGTGCCAGAAACTTGAGGGTTGCAGGCTCACTTTCTGCCACCTGCCTCTTGCCATCCACATCACTGCCGTTATTTCCTTGGGCAGGACACATCACCCTTGCCCCCAGTTCCGCTCACACTGGTGAATGAATGTTTGGTGGTGGTCAGAGGGGCCGTAGGCGCAAACTGGCCGCCACACTTCCATCAGTCTACCCCAGGGCAGCTGTGGCTACAAATGTAGCTTACCACCACCGAGTGTGAATGTGGAGTGAATGAATGATGGGTTCTCTGTGCAGCGCTTTGAATGTCTAGAAAAGTGCTATATAAATCTAATCCATTTTTATTATTATTATTGAAGAGCACATTTTCTTAAGCTAAGCTGTAGTGCCTCTGAGTGAGCAAACATGTGGAGTTGTATTAGGTCTCATTCCCCTCTGCATGTGTTCAGTGTGTGTGTGCGTGTTTACAGTCAGCCATGTCCAGGAACATGTGGCTGCTATTATCACCACAATGCCTGGTCAGTGCAGAGGACCCGCCGCTTTTTGAGAGCGCATGTGTGTTTGCGTAAAGGCCCATCTGAGCTATGAGAGAGGCTGTTTGAACGTGATCATGTGATATCTTTGGAGTGGCACGCTCATACGTCTTTGACAAACTACACCCGGCTGATGGGTGAAGGGGGTTTATTGCCCTTGGTCCGTATACAGGACACACTCACATTTGGGGCAGAGTCCATGTTAAATAGTTGCAATTTGACAAATACACCATTTTATCATGAATATGCAAATGACGGGCTGGACTGGATGCTGATTTTCAATTAACAAATGTGCAAGCAATATGTGCTTGCAACTTTGTAGGAAAACTGTGTGGAAGGTCATTTTCTGTTCATATAAAGTTCATATAAGTATGGCTAAAGGGAACTAGTGTAAAAAAATAAAATATATTTTATCATCAAACAACATTTTGTGAGGAATTACTGTAGAACAAAACATTTTGAGCCACCAGTTATGCACAATTCACAGATACAGTTCAACATGTTGGAATACCTACAGTATCTACATTAGAGAAAAGTCATGACACTTGTCCACAATTTAGCTTGTTCGTGTCCTCTGTTGGTAGTGAACAATACTAAGTGTGCTGAACAGTGTCAATAAAGAAGGAAAAACAGTCAATTTTACTGCCAATGAAGAGTTCATGCACAAAATCTTGCACATTAACTCGTTGTTTTGAGCAGATCAATGTTTTTTTTGTGGAGCTTTTTGTGAACCAGACATTCTGCTGATGTAGGTTGCAATTGAATAATTCCTAACAACCGAAAATGATAGTCTCAGTTTGGAAAATGCGCATTTATTACAAACATGGAATTTTGATAATGTTTTACAAATTTTGCAGCAACAACTGATAACTCAAAACAACGTTTCTTTGCAAAAACAGGCTAATTCTGTATAATGTCAGCCTGGCCCTAAAAATAAGCGAAAAGAGATCAGTTTTTCAGTGGAATGCTTATTCCATCACTGTAATGAATTAATTTCATCAAAACAAAACCCCACCTTTTTTGGGTGATCCCTGGACAGGGAGTGCACTGCATCATGACATCACCTTGTGGTTACAATAAACTTGCAGGGAGCATGGAAGCGAGGAGCAACAGACCACTCGATGACACAAAGTGACACACGGAAGTGATCACGTCACCGCTGTAAATACTTTGTCTGCGTTAGCCCTTTTAATAACAAATTCACTAGTACTTGGTTGATATTCAAGTCACGAAATGTAAATTGAGTATTTCTGGCGCTTTTTGAATGGTTATTTATCGGATTGTATGGGCAGAATAGTGGAGCTATTTAAAATTTAGAATGCATAAAAAAAAAAATTGTCGTCATTTCTTTCATAATAATTGTGAACGATTGGTAAAATTCCCAAAAAAGTGCAGTTCCCCTTCAAAGAAGCCACAACATCTAGATGACTGCAATTTCACTGACAAGTTATCTGTATGTATGTTTTGGTCCTGAAAATTAAACCGGCAGTATTTTCACATAATATAACTGTGTTTTTGAATAATTGGTTGATAACTAACTGGACTTGAAACATATCGCCAGACTCGATATGCCTGCCCCATCTTGGAGTGACGTTGTCTACAGAGAAGGAGCACATTTTCCCCATAGACGATGTGGATTAGGGCATGTCAAATTATTTTAATCACTTAATTGCATGTTTTTGTCACCATGGTAATGAATGATGTGCGATATCACTGATTTTATTTAGGGTTTAATACCGTGTAAAATTCAGGCTGGTATTGCCGATATCGATCAGATGTTTTGTGCAAAAATACCTAAAAAGTGTTGTGAAATTTAAAAAGTAGTGTATTTTAAATATTGCTGCTCTTGGGGTATCATCTTCAAGCAATAATCACAGGGTGGAACAAACAATGCGGTGTTATTTTGCACTGAATGTGTTATCTTCGAAATATTCAAGTCTGTATGTACTGTCGTGTCTTAAATAGCTTACGATAATTGCTGTTTTATAATACTGAATGACTCATTTTAATTGCCAATCATTTTCTGAAACAAAGTTTGAAATAGCTGTTTTACAGCAATTGCAATGTAAAATTTAATGACACCTACATTACGTGTTTTTTTGGAAACTTTACATGAATAAATATATGCTTTTTTTGCCTATATAACATTATTGCAAAGTCATATACTGTTTAATAAATATATTTTTCCCACCAATCCCTTTTAATTTAGACAAAATCTCAA
This sequence comes from Nerophis lumbriciformis, assembly GCF_033978685.3. NCBI lineage: Eukaryota > Metazoa > Chordata > Actinopteri > Syngnathiformes > Syngnathidae > Nerophis > Nerophis lumbriciformis. The sequence goes on from NC_084551.2 coordinate 21,147,675, forward strand.
TGATTTAGCTACTTTACACTGTGTTCATGTTAATGATATAAATTATTTCAAATAATGAAAGTATCAAAAGTATCATTAATTTGATTAGAGAATCGATATTAGTCCATAAAGATTGGGTATCGGCAGTATCCATATGTCAGTATTGATCCACACATCACTACACCCCAGTCCAAGAATGCATCATAACTATGATCAACAATCTGAGCAAAAATAATCTGAATATGTGTTATAAAATTTTACACTGGTTTTTTACGAACATGGCTTCTTTGCAAGATGGCTCGGATTCTGCTTCAAATAACTGTGCTCTTTCCACAACTCCTGTAGTATTTTGAGAAACATCAATAGAAGAGGACACAAAATATACTCAATAAAAATATAAAGACTGAGTCAGAACCTGCGGAAAAACAGAGAAAGAAGAGCAGACGAGAGAAAAGGAAGGTAAGCCACATGTATTCTATACTGAACAAAAATATAAACACTTTTGTTTTTGCTACCATCTTTCATGAGTTAAACTCAAAGATCTGAAACGTTTATTATACACAAAATACATTTTCCTCTGTATTTTGTGCACATAATAAAAGTTTTAGATATTTGAGTTCAACCCGTGAAAAATGGGATTAAAAACAAAAGCGTTTATATTTTTGTTCAGTATAGAATACATGTGGCTTACCTTCCTTTTCTCTCGTCTGCTCTTCTTTCTCTGTTTTTCCGCAGGTTCTGACTCAGTCTTTCTCCCTTTGAGGGTGCTCCTGATTTTTGGGTTTGCATTTGGATTGAATCTTTTTAATCTTTTTTCCATCCAAACTCCGACCAAAACCCTTCTTCTTCGAAGTTAGAAGTATGAAAATTATGGCTGTAAATTACACTCCTCCTGCTTGGTTCGCTCCATTCTGTGTGAGTGAATTTGACCGGAAATTACCATACTTTCCTCATATTCCCATCACTTGGAAATGTAGGCAGGATGACCCCTTCTTTTAGTAGTGTTGCTACAACCTGCAACAATGCTTCTGGCAGACATATTTGATCATTCTTCACTGTTTGGCTTCTCTCACACAGGTTATATAGAAATGGAACAATCAACACGCTAAAGACTCAAAGTAGGGCTGTGCTATGGGAAAATAGATTTTTAGGATTATGATTGATGCTCTATAAGCAATAATCCATAATTCAAAACCCTTGGACATACAGTATGTAGATTGTAAAAAAAAAAAAGAATTGTGCTAAAAACTCAAAAGCATCCAACAGTGATATGAGCTACGGTAGCTGGAGTGCATCCACAGCTTGTAGTCAGTGTATCATCTTGCATGTAGTGCTGACACACAGTTTGTTAAATCAGACTTCAAAGGAGGAGGCCTGATGCTGTTCTCCTCCATCTGTCTCAGTGCTGCTCACTGTTTATTGTTCCACCTCTACTTTATTTACTGCCGGCTTATTTCCTTTATGTCTGATCTTTCTGGGGCCAGGGGATGCCCATTTTCCTGATGTATCTCTTAAATCAAAAGTGCCACATCCCAAGGGTGTGTGTGCAACATACACACACAACGAGAATGACAATAAAGTTTACTTGCCTGGCAGGTGATAGACACCTCCACCATAAGATGGATGAGTGTCTGACCAAGTCATTTTAAACCTGTTAAGCCTAAATTGTTGTTTATATATAGTAAATGATACTCACTGACACACTATATAACATACTGGGGTTGAACCTCTCTGAAATTACAGCAATTGGAGTATAAATATTATGGAGTAATGAAGTGTTGCTTTAATTAGAACATTAAATCAGGGTCAGTCTTTCTGTGCATGTGGAGCTAACTTTACTTTTCCTTTTTCTGTCCATGATTTACTGTTTTGTTTGATGTGTAGTCACAATCAATAAATACATTTGATCATTGATCAAATAATCTATGACTCAGTGTCCAAAATATACACATCACTTTTACATTGCTGTTTTAATTATTGTCTGCTGGACTAACATAACCAGAAATCATGATCATAATTAAAGATAAAAGTAATGTTTAATTTACTTTCCCTAAATATCTAAAATTATTCATATTCTCTTCATGTCATATTTTTAGGTTAGAGTTTTTATCCAATCAGAATTCAGCTAGCTTATTTTGCCATGCTGTACAAAATCTGCCTGGGGCTTTCCGAATCAACAATGCGGGCGTCTGTGCACTGTAAGTGAACAGGCACATACAGTTGATAGATACTTGCAATAGCCAATCAGATCATGAGTTGTTGTCAGTACAGCCTTCTAGCTGGCCTCACGTTGAACATTTACGCGCCCTGTGATTGGATACTCACTGGTTTGAGCCACGACGGTGCTATGTAGATCAGCAGAGCCACACCCGGGACCGTTAGCGGATTAATTTAATGTAAACAAACAGAACACATACAGTTGATAGACAGTTGCGGTAGCCAATCAGATCACAAGTTGTTGACAGCAGCCTATCTAGGTAGCCTGACGTTAACGAGACTGTGATTAGATACTCTCTTGTCACTCTAAAATGAGTATCCAATCACAAGTTGTAATTTACTGAATCAGGAAGTGATGTACCGTAGCCATAGCTAGCAGAGAAATCACCAATACTCACTTTTTTAACCTACAAAGAAGGAGAACAAAACGTTGATTAGGTGGTATATATATATTTGCAAGGCCATTTTCAAGAAGGATATTTAAAAAGAAACTACATCTTGTGAGACGAAGTCGGCCAACCATTAAAAAACAATTGTTTATACTTGATAGAATTTATGTGATGAACCTTCACAGAAGCTTTGATGAATATGGATTGCAGACCTTTTGAGGATGACTTTCTGCCGAATGTGTGTCAATCATGCATTGTAATGTTTGAAATAACCTGACAAACATGCTCGACCTGGGATTGACCGTGCACAGACGTAAAAATCACATCACATGATTGTGATAGGGATCAACTTTGATGCATGGAATTTTAATTGTGTTCCACATATGCTGTGCCTTAAAAAGGTTATAAAGTGAAATTCATGACTGAAAGAGCAACAACTACTTGGGTGTGTACCCAACACCACAAAGAAATGTTTTACATGTAGAAAAAAAAAAATCATAATATGACCTCTTTAAATCAACATGACAAGCAGATATTTAGGTATTCATTTTTGGTAACGAAAAAAAAGTTTGGAATATCTTGTTGCATAATCAGGTAGTATTAAAATGTTAAATATGTGCAATTGTATTCAGTGAGTTTTTAAAATCCAAATAAAAAAATAAATTTAGCCAGAAAAGTGCTTCATTGATGCATCGTATGGAAAAACTAACAATAAAGAACTTTTAAAGTTGTTAAGTACTTCCGGGCTTTTGCAGGCCAGATAAAATGATGTGACCGTCAAGATCTGGCACCTGAGCCTTGTGTTTGACAGTGGGCACTTAGAAGATCCCGTTTTGTTGTCGAGAATTTCAGGGGTAAATTAAATATGTTTTAGCAAATTTAAATACTATATTTGATCACTGTATCATCAAAATTCAAGCTAGTAACGTAGTTACTAGCTTGTTAGTAACGTGTCATCAAAGAGTAAAAATGCTTTTCTTTCAATATGCATAATAACAAAAAGGGTAATATTTAAAAAATGGATAGCTGTTGAAAGTCCAACTCATACGGACTGGTACACACAAGCTATGGAGATGATATCAGTAGAACAAACTGCATTTAGTTTAGATAATAATGAGTCATATATTGGAATATGGGATCCATTATTTAAATTTGTTTCAACTAATAAATGAACCAAAATATGACTTATTATATCTTTGTGGAAAATGTTGGACGCGGTGTGTTGTCGGGCTTATGGGATGTGATGCAAGTGTAAGCCACTGTGACACATTATTGTTCATTTCTAATTTTTTTAGTATTTTTTATTAATGTTTTTAATGATGATATCAATGAGGGTTTTTTTAATCACTGCTATTTTGAAATTGTTAGTAATATTGATGCTGTTGTCGATAATGTTCATTTTGTTTCACTACATTTGGATTTGTGTGTCCTCAATTGCTCTCAATTGCTCTGTTTATTGTTGTTCTTAATGTTGCTGGGACGGGTTTGGTTTTGGAATTGGATTGCATTGTTGTGTATTGTTTTGTTGATTGATTAATAAATTCAACAAAAAAAAAAAAAAAAAAAAAAATTCAAGCTGTTTATAGGATCCTCTGATTTTGCAGATAATATTTCCACTCCTATATACTGTACATAAATATCAGTGACGTGAGGGAAGTTCATGCCGGTGAGGCACTAACTTTTTTCTTTTGACTTCAAATTGTTGTGCTCTTACTATTGTTAATACAGGTTGCTCATTAATAATATAACAAGAAAAATAAGAGAATAATGATTATTTTCGGTAAAAATGTTGTTTTCAAATACTTTTTAATCCAATCTATCTTTTTTATGAAAATAAAAATGATTTGTAGTCTAGGCTATATTTATTTTCAAAGTCCATGCACCAGAAAGCTCAAGTACGCCTTGCCAAATGTATCTGCAATTTGTCAGATTAGCAAGAATAATTATGTTACTCTTACATGGTTACATTACAGAGTTTTTGTCATTGTATTTGTAGATCCTCAATTGACTGTGATGATAAATATGTTCCACCAATGAGCACTCAGCAGTGTTTTTTTTTTCACCCACTTGGTATCAGCGGTAACTAATAGCAGGTAGAGCAATGTCAAGGCAAGTCTGTAAACAAGGGACACTTGTCTGCAAGCCCATCGCTCGTTCTGAGACAACTATGTCTTTGCTCCTGTCATTATCAAGTAAAATGTCAACCAAATGCTGTAATGCATCCATAGAAAATGGTATTTTTCCAATTAGCTACACTCTTGTAACTCAATACTGGTGGAATATCGGATCTGGTCTAGTCAAGGCCATGATACGCCTGTTCTTTGGTTCAGTAGGATGCTAGTGTGGTCTTATTGTGTTTTGGGGAAAGCCCATATAGCCATTGCAGCGAGAGAGAGAGAGAGAGTGTGTGTGTGTGTGTGTGTGTGTGTGTGTGTGTGTGTGTGTGTGTGTGTGTGTGTGTGTGTGTGTGTGTGCTGTATATGTTACAAAGGATGCATTCAAGCAAACCACATGAGATGCACACTGAAAGGCCAGTCTGTGTCTTCAAGCCAAGTTCACGCTACATGACTTCCGAAGCTGTCACATATTTGCAGTGTTCTCACAACAAAAGTTGCTGTCTAGAAAGATCAATCTTAAAAGGGACCTATTATGCTAAACCGACTTTTCTTCCCTAATAGTACCTGGTTTTTGTGTATTTGGGATCTGCATAAGTCCTGAAAATTGTTAATCAAACCATATTCATAAAACAATCGTGCCTTCTTTCATACTTCCTCCAAACGAGCTGTTTGGAATTTGCCCAATTTGTGACATCAAGGGATATCTCCATATATGGTCAAAATTTACCCAATGACCTTTGCTCATGTCCGCCATTGTAGTCTGACATTGTAGTCAGTAAGTGTTTTTTTTTTCTCTATCCTCTTGTGGTGGTGCAGATTGGCTCGTACATGCACATGCATCCTCCAATGTTGCCATATTAAATACAAATCTTTCAGTAGACTCCATATGGAAGCGCTAAAAACTACATCATGGCTGACGGAGAGAAGATGCAGTCAAAGTGGAGGCACATGATTAAGGCCACCTGCAAAACGGCACATCCTGAAGAGACGATCATAAAATGGCTTGAAGATGGTCTGTAAAACATAATCAATGCAACATTTTGAACAACGAGTCACTAAAATAAAGAAGTGTTTTAAATGTAGAAAATAAATAATAATTTGACCTCTTTAAGTGTATTTGGCACAACAAGACTAAGCAACACATTCTCACTAAGGATGGGTACAGAAACGTGGTTCTATAATAGCACCTTTGCAGGGGCATGCAGTGCATTTTGTACTTGGGCCTTCAGTGGGGATTCAACCAACTTAATCCACCTCCAAATAACACCCCTATCATGTCATACCAAACCATCAAAATTATATTACATTTTATTGTAAATTCAAGGTATTATACATGCTCTTTGAATATCCATCCATCCATCCACTTTCTATCACCTGTCCTGCCCGGGGTCGCCGGGGTCTCATATCCAATACATCAAATTTGTTTAGCATCAAAGCTAAGTTGAAATCAAATGAATATTTTTACTTTAATTTCATGTTAATGTAATACAATTAGTTATTTTGAGTCATACTTTGCTTAGAAGTCAATTCAAAATGACAATGCCAATTTGTAGTCAGTCAAAAGTGTGGCCAAAACCCAATAAAACTGACCTATTCTTTAGACAGAATACTTTTTAAAGAAAGATTTGGCTCCAATATGAAATTAAATAGTAAAGCAATTTTATAAATACGGCCGAAAATCGGTCACACTGACCATGTTTAAAGCAATGCTAAATCAGGAGTTTGCTCTGCCAGCTTTTGAATGGAGACTCGGCTGCAATAGAGCTGAATGGCATAATTACAAAAGGACAGGGACAAACGGTAGAAAATGGATTGATGGCTGGAGGTTGACTCACCGCTGTGTATATGTTTGCAAGGACAAGTGTATCCAGTTCAGATCAGTTTAATTCAGGCAATCTAAGAAGAACAAGCAAACGCCTGCAGAGATTGGCAGCCACACGGACACCAGGCCAGCCATCGAAAGACCGTCAGACATTATGAACTTCTGCAATAGCAATATTAATTTAATAACATAACAAGCACATTTTAAGACGTTAATTACATACACACTCACTTGTAAGCATGTGGTTCATAAATGGAGATCAAATAATTTCCCACGCTGAGACAAGCTAGCCAGCGTCGGGGCTGGCCAAACGCTTCTTACAAGTTCCCCTTGAAAAGTATTTTTCTTAAATGTCCAACACAGAGTCAAAAAGTCCGCCTTACAAATTAGGTTCTTATAATGTCCGATTCCAACTTTGCTTCTGTCATGATCAGTTGCCCGGATCATGTTTTGTTTAGTGTTTGACTCCCTTATTTCTGTTTTGAGCACTCCTGGGTTTGTGTTTTAGTTGCCATGACTGCAGATTAGTTTCTCTTGCCTCTGATTAGTGTTCGGGACGCTCACCCGCTCCTGGGCACTAATCAGAGAGCTACTTATTTCCTGCTTTTCGCCACACTCATTCTTGCTGTCTTGTTTGCTTTACGCAACAGTTACGTTTGATGAAATCTTGCTTCTATGATTCCTGATTCCTGTTTACATGCTAAGCTTTCGCGCTAGCTAGTTCCTTTGCTCCCCGTGCGATCGGCACGCGCCTCTTTGTTTGTATCCTGTATTTTTGTATTTTATATGATTTATGAGGAAGAAATCATATTCTTACCTGCACGCTTCGTCCGGAGTTCCGTCTGACTTCTTGGGAGAACGATCCGCGCATTACCATGCCACCCCGGCGTGACAGCTTCCTACTCCGTCAGCCATTGTGTGCTGTATTGTCTGCAAATCACTATAAATGATTAAGTTTATCAATTGTCTTTGATAAACCAATCACGGAACAGAAACATGCTGACATTATTGTCCCAAAATCTGATGGGTTAAAGAAACAGCCACATTGCTATTATAAGCTGCGTTCCAAGTAAATTGTAGGTGTTTCCATTAAAGGGTGTTTTGCGTCATGAGCCGTAATTCTTGTAAAATCTCATCCCGCGAGACTCCACTTTAAAGAAGATATTGGAGCCAATGCTCCGAGATGTCAATAGAAGGCAGTGGGTGATCGCTCAAAGGCAACGTCCTTACGGACCCCTTAACACTTATTTGGGCATCCCTCCGAGCCTGCGGGGATGGAAGACCAAGACTGCCCTAGTTGTCCTGCACAGTCGCCCCTTTAGTTCGGTGTTTAGGTGCCCTTTAAATGCGAAAAAAATTATTCCTTCAGGCTTTTGCGAAAAACTTCAATATCGAAGCGTCTCAAAAACTACCTCATGAGAACGCAAAAATGTTTTTGCGATATTTAAGAGGTTCTTCGAAATATGGGTGTTTCCATTACCAGCTTTTTTTATTGCGATTTTTAGGTTTGCCGCATTTCTAGGGATAATGGAAACGCAGCTACTGTTTAAGTGACTACCGCCTGCACTACTGATTTTTTTGTTTTTGTTTTTTGTCATAAAAAAATACAATCATGTGTGCTTACGGACTGTATCCCTGCAGACTGTATTGATCTATATTGATATATAATGTAGGAACCATATATTGATAACCAAATATTGATAACGGAAAGAAACAACCCTTTTGTGCGAATGAGTGTGAATGAGTGTAAATGGGGGAGGGAGGTTTTTTGGGTTGCTGCACTAATTGTAAGTGTATCTTGTGTTTTTTATGTTGATTTAATTCGAAGATATTCAAGCATACGGCAGCACGCCGAGTAAATAATTTAGCACCATGTCACCATATATAAAGAAGTAGAGCTCATAAAATTCAATAGACTGCAACTATTTAGCCTTGAATAATTAATTGTATGAGCTTGAGAGAAGTCAGTCTGGATATATTTTCAATTTGGGAAGCCACCCTTTGGCAGGTCAAACAAACAACTTGGTGGGCCAAATTTGTCCACAGGAGCTAGTGGGACTATGCAGAAATGTGTCTATAGATGTTCTCATTCATCCATGTCATTCTATTCTCAGGGCATTCAATCGATCGCAACTGGACTGTTTCGTTTGTTTTAGAGGACGTTTTGCCTCCAATCCAAGTAGGCTTCATCAGTTAGTGCTCATAGACTTAGATTGGTCAGATCTAGTCTAGCGGCTGGTGCCGAAACCCCAAATAATTATACTCCAACACCAGAAGGGTGTGCCTGGGCAAATATGTTTCAGTCCTATCGTAGGGAGAAAATGCTAAGGTTGGGGATTTCGACTAATTGGACTGGCAGTGGTCGATTCACAGCGATCGCTCTGCCAAACAATACATTAATGCTAACGAGGGGGAATTACACTGTCGTTGGCATTGGCAGTAGGATTGCTTGTTTGCATCTCAACAGTTATGTAGAGATATTTGCTATAAAATTCTTATCAGCGGCGGAGCAAGAAGCGCCTAGGAATACATTTGCGGTAACATTTTATATCATGCACCCTTTCATTCATTAACGCACAGTGTATGATCTGCGTAGAGGGAGGGACGGCCGTGGTTGTGGGTCTCATTGGTGATGTGTGGGACCAATTCATACTAAAGGTTCTTCTTTTGCCCTGGAAATGACCACATTTTGTAAATACTATCCATGCATTAAATCATATTCAGAAAAATGTGTGTAGATCACAGTTGCTAGGCAAGTACTGTAGTTTAACGAACATACAGAAAATTATCCTCAAAATCTTTAGCTAATTTTGTTAAACCAAAGCTGACCTTACCTTGGCTATTCTGTGTCATCAATCAGCTTTCTTCCAAAACAAAATGCTAAAACAGAATTAATCTCACATGTATTAGTGATTTATTTTGTTTTTGTTTGAACAAAGATACTGTAAATCACAAAAAAAACATTCTAAATTGAGGGTTTGTTTTCATTTGACTGTGGATTGTAATCAGGAAAAAGTAGTCAAGTCTATTGTCCTAATTCATTCTTATTTCAATAACATGCTACCACTGGAGGAGAGATAAACAGACGCGTAACTAGCAAGCCACCACGACAATTTTGTACAAATCTCATTACAAAATTGATGGCTTGTGAAAGAAGGAGAGAAAGAACAGATAATAAAAAATAGTCTAGTTCAACACGAATGGAATTTGAGGTTTTGTAAGTTTTTCTTGATTTGGACATGTTTAAATAAGATACAACGTAAAATGGTCTAGCTTAAGCAATCCACATTCATAACACAATTTCACCCACAAAAAGGAACATCTGTAGTGGCGCACACGTTGCTAGAAGAACAAGCTAGAACTACATTCTCTTATACTCGACCCTTGAAAACACATCTCCCACACATCTATTCTCATCTACGTCCAATCCCACATCCCTGTCATTGACCCTGAGTCTCATGGTGGATGCACAACTAAAGAGTCCGAGAGGCCAGGGTCACCGCTACTGACAGGCAGTCTTCACTGATCTGTCTGTTGGCTAGACACATGCACACAGATTTGGTTCCTGATAACGGGGAACTTCACAGGACAACCTGACATGCGCACAAACAAATTCATGTTTGCTTGTGCAAACATGTCTTGGTTTCTAGTAGTGATGTGCAGATCAATACTGAAATATCAATACTAGATTCATGCCATCTCAAATCAAAATATTGACACTTGATACCTTAGTTATTTGAGATAATATGTAATAACAGGAATACAGTGTAAAAAAGTAACTAAACTTGTGAAATAGACAGTGTGTCAATGTTGGATGCTTTTGTTGTGTTGTTTACATCATCACGTTCAATATGTTTATGTTCATGTAAATTTGTAACTGAATTGTGAATTAGTTTTTATTCTTATAATAGATCTCAGTAATCGAATTATTTCAATGCTTTTATGATTATACTTCTTCATATTTTTTTTTCATGATTTGGTATTTTGTTCGATTTTGTCCTCTGTTTTTTTTGTCTGTTGTATTAGCTTGGCTATATTATTCATGACACTACCTCAATATACTTCAGAATTTGAAATACACAAATAACTCTCTCTTCCATTCTCGATGCTATGAGATATGTTATTTGAAATACACAACGTTTTACATTTTAGCAGACATTATGTATATGTGCACAAGTATCAGTATCACATCGGTATCGATGATACCAACCTGAATTTTACTTAGTATCGGTTCATAAATAAAATCAGTGGTATCATACATTACAAGTCTCGAGGGTTGTTTTTGACTTTTTTAGGATTTTGATATTTGTGATTGATAATCGGATTAGTTTGATTTTGCCAATAGTCGACTACCAGTCGAATCTTTGGTGTTTTTTTCACCTAGTCACTGGTCAGTACACACTACTACATATCACAATCTGTTTATTTCTCTCAAAACAGTGCTATAAATTTGACTGATCATTGACGATAGGCAAAATCTAACGAATCAGATTCAACCATGAAAATTATTTGTTGAAGACAACCTTATTGGTTTGCATTTAAAGTAAATCAAAACACTGTACATTCAGTGTGTCAAGTGGTTTGTCTGTCACCTGCTTTGGTTTAGCACCTGTGTGATGTGGCCAAATTCGACTGGAATATTGCTATGTATGCTGTAGTATGTTATTCCTGCTGCTATTTCTGCTGCTTTGCTTATTTGCCAGACACTTTTAATCAGTGTTGGGTTAGTTACTGAAAAGCAGTAACTAGTTACAGTTACTAGTTACTTCATTTCAAAAGTAACTCAGTTTCTAACTCCGTTACTTACACCAAAAAGTAATGCGTTACTGTGAAAAGTAACTATTTAGTTACTTCTTTTTTCTTTTCTTTTTTAAAGCTCCAATTAATGCCCTTTTAGCCTTCATTTCAGTACTGTTATTGCACTGGAGAATAATACAATCTGTTGATCAACTTGACATGAATTTGCATCACTCAACTCTGCTAAGCCATGTGCTCTACATACAACACACAAAGACAAAGATATGTTACAAAGGCCAATTTGTTTCTGGCCAGAACAAATTGACAAAACTATTTTAAATAGCTGCAACATAACATACATAAGTAACAAACAGCATAATAACAGCATAGATGTAAACCAAGAAAGGCACACACTACATACACAAAGTCTAACCAGGCATTTTCTTCCTCAAGTAATTCTTATACAAAATCATGTCTGAAACCCAGAACACTACACATTTCCCCAGTTTTAGTTTAGAGATAAGGAAAGATTGGTCTGGCCCACTAAGATCCCTCTTTATGTTTGTGAACTTTATAGTCTATACATTTAGAGTAATGGGATAATCAAACACTCTAGAAGTCTAGAATGAAAGAGTATATAAGAGAATTGACAGCAACGTTCCCTCTCAGGAGCGCGCATGTGCAATTGCGCACTGCTCAAGCGTCCTCTGCGCACGGCAAATCTATGCCATGCACGAAATCAAATAAAAAAATAAGCGCATAACAATTTTCGACACGACACGGACACGACAGAGAAAACCGTTTTCGTCATCATTGTTCAAATATTGTAACGTCTGTCGAGACGCTTTGAGGACATGAATTCCATCCATCACTTTACAGAGCAAAACTCTTTACTGTCGGCCATAAACACATCACCAAAACATTAGTAAAAAAAATGATATCTAGCAAAACTGGTCATTTTCTGCAGTACAAACCAGACCAAAAGCAACTTTGTTATATCAACAGCAGCCGCTCGCTCTCTCACGTGCGCCAACACTTGCACATATGGCACTTAGCCAGTGATGCGTTTACAGCCACACAAAAAGTCGGACAACTCCAACACCACACATAAAGTGTCATTCCAGGTCGTTACACTATGATTTACCAATCAAATGTGTGCTTATTCTAGTGTCATTTATTAGGAATCTTAATTTATAAATATTAATCATTAAATGCTGTTAGTATATTAAATAAATACTAATAAAAATATATTTTTTACAAACAGGAAGTTGCAGGAATGTACACATGATCCCCTGCTTACATCTCATTGTGCAACATGTGAATGTTTTAATGGGAACTAAATGCAATGTCTGAAAGGGGTACAAATTATTTCCAAAGCAGGACCTCCACCCAGACAAACAATACAAGTACGGTACACAGTTCATGAAAAACAATATTTTTTGTTATTGTCATTATAAGTGGGCCTAAACACTTATATTAGAAATGGAAATGACTGTTGTCATTTGATTATAATAATAAGAGAATGTTGTCTGTCTATCTGTGTTGGCCCTGTGATGAGGTGGGGACTTGTCCAGGGTGTACCCTGCCTTCCGCCCGAATGCAGCTGAGATAGGCTCCAGCGACCCCGAAAGGGACAAGCGTTAGAAATGGATGGATGGATGGAGATGTAAGTTGTTATTTAGTGAGGTTTGGGACAGGTGTGCTGCTGGTGTAGCCACAGTGTGCCACATCTAAAGTTGCTCACATGGACTCCACTCAATGCTCAGGGACTTTTTGCATTTGCTCACACATGAACAATTAGAGGGAACATTGATTGACAGAGTGTGTACCTTCAGCGGTGAATGATGAGAAGAGGCAGAGTTAATCCTTAAATGGTGGAGGTGAAGTGGCATCAGAGTCTCTGTCTCTCTTTACTAGCTTCGTCGAAGCATGTTGCTATGTACCGGTAGCTTGTTTCAGCAGATTTGAATTGCTGTTTTGGGCAGTAGATGGCATCTTTGATCCAAAGCACAATTTACATTTAACTAAAATGTTATTTTCTTTGTGCTCGACAAAAGAAAAGTAGTGAAAATATCTCCATGTTAGCAAACTCGACTTCTGGCTCCGCCATGATCAGACACGCCCCCCCCTCGCTCCCCACACTCACACTCAGACACACCCACACAGAGCGCATGTCTCTCTCTCTTCTCCGGCTTGTGACACAAGAAGAATCAGAACTCCGATAAAACACACTTTATACTACATAAAAAGTAACGTAAAATAACGCAGTAACGCATCATGTAGTAACGGTAACGGAGTTACTGAATATAAAAAAATAACGCGTTAGATTACTAGTTACCGCCAAAACTAACGGCGTTACAGTAACGCGTTACTTTGTAACGCGTTAGTCCCAACACTGCTTTTAATACAACATGTTACTTCATCTGGTTTTTTTTCCCCCAGGAAATGTCCCTGCACCCAAGTTTTGTTTTGTTTTCCTCTTGTTACAATCCCTGTTAATCACTATTTGACAAATAGTAATTTCTTTAGAGCCCAGCATGGATAACTTTGCATGACCCTGCAGCTCGTCCCCCATTCTTTAGCACACACACACAAACATACACAGTCAAAGATCTGACGACAGAACGCTGCCATTGTAAGGCTCTGCAAGCGCCCAGCGTTCTCCTTCACACAAGCAGGATGCCTCTGTTAAATGATTGCTTACTTTTTGGAGCGCACAAAAGTCTTTTTGGTGCGCTCTAAAATTTTACCAAACATGTTGCTACAATGAAAAACAAAAAAAGGAAAATCCTTTCACCTTGTATATTTGTGGCATTTATTGAACAGTCTGGGAGTGGTAATCAAGCATAGCTTCACCTTTCAGCCACTGCTAGTGTTAGCACAAACTAGCAGTGTGAGGCGGTCCTCCATGTACTTGTGTCCCGCTACTGCATTCTCCTTTGCTGTAATAAAGGTCCCCTCTGGCATTTTTTCCCCAAAAATCCGGTCTCATCACATTTTAAAACTGGCAAAAGTAGAAATCCCCCCCTTCACAGAAAAAAATCATTGAGCAGCCTCACCAAGCTGCACCAACGCTGTAAATGATGGCTCCTCTTTTTAAACTTTTCCAAACACCCACGGCTCGCCTTAAATTGTTCTTGCGTGCTGAGTTCCAGCATGGTTCCTTTGGACATTAAGTCACCATTTAAATGGCAAGCCTTCTCTCAAATGATAGCCTCAGAAATGCTATCGCCGGCAAGCTGCTTCTCATTTAGCAACACGAGCCACAACTTTTCCACATGGTCTTGCATTTTCTCTCCTTTCTTGCAAATATATTTAACTCCTTCAGCAAAGTCAGCAACCATATAAACGTCCTGTTTTGATAATGGTTTCAATTGTGGACTTGTGTCTTCCATATTTGGGAACCATTCTATGTGCCGTTGGCGCCACCACAGCCTTCTACTCAAAATGTAAACAGGACGTGACCGCCTCTTCAAAATGGCATGTACAAGAAGTAATGTCATCAAATTGGCAGCCCCCTTAGAGCTTCCAGCGTTACACAAAATGAATGAATAAATGAATGAAGCGACTGTACGGCGAGACATTGGTCGGACGGATCTAAACGTTCGTAGACCCGAAAGAACGCAAATAGAGTCGTTCGTGAATTGAGGTTCCACTATACCAACTCGTTATTGCTCAAACTGTTTTGGTTCTTGGGTACATGAAGCAGGAACAACAATGTGTAACAATGTATTAACTATTTATTGCTCAAACGGCACAACCCTGTTACAAGTACTACTTCAACAGACTGTCAAAATGCTCGTAACTCAATGTATGCTCGCAACTTAAAAAGTAAAAAGCTGAGAGACAGCTTATATCTTAAAATGACTTGTAATTAAAGGTTATGGTAAATTGAGGTACCACTGTACGCTAGAATAAAGGGGATAACATCTCTGTGATGCCTGCCTACCTTAGTGAGCCACCTTATGTGTTCTCTTAAGTGTAAATGTTTATAGTTGTAATCTCGTTCAAACTTTGCCTCACTAAAATAATTACAGGCATAATGTCATAACATGAGGTCTGCTAGCGTTTAACATAATAAAAAAATGGTTAACATAATTTTTGTCATTGGCTTGGCTTCCTTTGCTTCTTGACTCTTGTCGGTTGACAAACACATTTTTTTTAACCACCACAATTTCGAAACAATTTGCGTATACATAATACGGCCACTGACAGAACAGTATGTGTTCAGTTTAATTGATCTTGTTGCGGCTGTTATAAATTATGCTTTACAGTATCAATTATGTATTATGTATGATGTTTACTACCGTATGGTTTGTGTGTTTGGTTGGTTTGAGGCAGTGGGAGGTGCTTTCTTGGTAATTACCCCTCTGGGGCATCAATATTAGTTAGAATTTTGGCATGCTATCCCTGTGTACAACATGTGTAATTACCGATATCTGGCTTTTCCATCTGCTGTTGAAATGCAACTTCTCTTGGATTCAATGCCAGCATACTAAAACATAATTATGCTCACATTTTCTTCATGACAAGCATGAATTGATCACTTAAGTGTAACACTGTGTGGTTTGAATGAGAGGGCCAGGTTGATGTAATCCACTATGAGACGCAAAACAATCACATAGTACTTTTTTGCATTTGAATATCTCCAAAAACATTAGCAGTAACTGCATTAGCCACATAATAGGATGGGCAGAAAAAGCACATCAGGTTGTACTTTGGAATTTCGGAAACAAAACACAAGCCGGTACATCTTTGATTTGTTTGATTTTGAAACTAATTGAACACATTTGAAAAAAATTGAAAATATACATATTATATTCTAGCACCCCAGCAGGCACAAGACATTAAAACAACGTTGAGAACTTGTTGAATTAAGTCCTGACGTTGAGCAACTCAAACATAACGTCAACCACATGTTTTTGACAACATTTAATCAATGTCGGATTCTGACGTTGATTTGACCATTGAAATTTGGTCATTTCCCAACCAACTACATGGATGCAACGTTAGACATCAACGTTGTCTCAATTTACAAATGCAACTATTTGGCAACGTTGTTTCAAAGTCAGTTTTGAAGGACACTTATGTCAAATCAACGTTGTATCAATGTCTTTTGCTGGCTGAGGCCAATCTGTCACCACCATAAAACATGTATTTACTGTTATGAATAGAAGGATTATTAATATTGTAAAAACAGCGGTAAAATTCCCGACGGTATGGTTAGCAATACCACTTCAAATGTTTATTACCGTAAATCCATGATTAATTACCTTACTTTGAAAAACTAATGTTGACATTGCTCATTTCTCGTAGATGTTGCTAGCAAGTTTGAATACTAACATGAATACAAGACACATCAACATTTTTCCCATTACAAACATCATACATCAATGTCATGCACGCACAAAGGGAGCAAACATTTTTGGTTTTATTCAAATAAGCTTCAACTTTTATTTTCTACACTGCAATACAATTTTCATATATAATTTGACAATAAGAGTGCTATGTACAGTAGTGTGAGCCGCATTCAGGTGGCAACCTTTGTCACGGAAGCTGTTGAGACAGGATTGTGTTAAGGGGGAACTGTCGCCCACATTCCAGACGCAATCTGGATGAAGAACTGAGTTCTCTGTGTCTTACTTTCTCTTCTCATCTTAGCTGTATTTTTTTTTTTTTTTTACTGTGTTACCATATTCTGGGACATTCAATAAATTATGGGGGCTTGTCCTGGATTGTCATCATCCAAATTAGTGATGGGAACAGATTTAGTGATGGAACCACAAGGCCAAGACGTGATGTGACTGCAGAGGTGGCAACAGCCAGTGGGTGTCCACAGGGGTAGATCAGAGCCAGAAGGGGGAACTTGTTCTTCCAAAGGAACCGCAGCGCTGCTTCCTCAGACTGACGTAATGTGCACGAAGCACTGAGTATTCTGTGTCTTACTTGCTGCTCTCATCTTAACTGTATCTACAGATTCTGTACTTTGCTACTGTAGTACCGTATTCTGGGGCTCCATAACACCAATCTCAACCTTTTCTTCTCTATCCAAGGAAACGCATATTGTGTTTGAGTTGTTTATATGAATTTATTTCAACAAACAATTGGTCAAAAGAAAAGTATTTTTTGAGCACATTCAACAATGATTCAAGGTTCAAGGTTTTATTCGTCACATGCAGAGTACACCACAGTGAAATGCTTTTTTCCATGCTCTTCAAATATTGTGTACAGTGGGATCTAAACACTAGTTGCTGAATCTAATACACTAAATACAAAAAATAAAAACATTTGAATCGCTCCGATGTACATTAATTACAAGACAATAAGTTTCACAATAAGTCCCAGTAGTTATGGTAGAAGTATCAGTACAAGTAAAAGTACAGTAGTCACATACAGTACCAGTGCAATGTCAAATACTATAACAGTATATACAGTACACACAGTATATACAGTATAGGAAGCAATAAATAATAAGGTGTCTACAGTGCTTTTGGCAGTTGAGTAGTGACAGTAGTATGAACAAAGGTAATGGAACAGTATGACTTCTTTATACTCTTGTTTTTACATTATTCATTGAATGAAGAGTACAGTGGTAAGTAAAGTGATTCTTGTGCAATTGTGATAAGTGTTCATCAGCGGTGCAGTTGAGCAGTTTGATGGCTTGGGGATAGAAGCTCCTCCTGAGTCTCTCCGTGTTGGACATGAGACTACGGTAGCGCTTGCCTGACTGCAGCAGTGAGAAGAGGCAGTTGCTTGGGTGGCTAGAGTCCCTCACTATCCTCTTGGCCTTGGATCTACACCGCCTGGTGTAGATGTTGCAGATGGTTGGGAGCACACCTCCGATGGTGCGCTCGGCTGATCTGGCCACTCTCTGCAGTCTGTTGCGGTCGTGTGCGGTGCTATTCCCAAACCAGGAGGTGATGTTTCCAGTCATGACACTCTCTGTTGTGCATGAGTAAGAAGTTTCTGATAATAATGTTACCAGTGAAAATAATATAGTTCACAATAACCATGCTATGATTTTTTCTCATTGTTGTATCCCTATGTATTTAAGCAACTTTGTTAAAAAAAAAAAAATGTAAAAAGAAGTTAACCACAGTAAAATGAACTGTGAGGTGTGACATTAAAGCCATGCTATTCAACTTGCAGGCCGCTGGCTAAATCCGATTCAGGAATGACCGAATGGACCCCGAGTTCAGTTCAAAACTTAGGAGACAAAATATTTTTCCAGTAGTTCCTAAAAACACAAGAGTGTTCCACTGTAAACACATTGGCAGATTTTTGCATTGACATTTTAACCTTGCTAGCAAACATAGACCACAGGGGTCCAAACTTGTGATTTTCATAACTAAGACGTTTCTCAAAGCAACTCTTTAAGTCCTCTCCTTTTTGACAGCTACGTTGTTTTACATGTTTCGATTTATGTAACTGTGTTGTTGTAGCTTGTTTACTTCAGGTGCAGTCAGTAGTTATTTGTTCAACTTCTTTGATTATACAAGTGGTGTTCCTCAAAATTCTATTTTAGGTCCTCTTTTTCATCATTTGGGCCTTTCAACTGGTGGCCAAATGGCAAAATGAAGTTCAATTCTAGAATGCAGGACTTCTGCAGGAACTTTCTCGGTACACATTTTCCATTTACAAGAATGGTTAAAATCAAGGACATATTTTAATTGGCTCTGCTTTTACTTGCCATTGTGGAAGTGAGCGTCACCCCTGTCCTATCTTATGGTTGTAGATTGGCAGCTAGACTTTCAGAGGTTTCATTTACATTAGAATCTGTGTTTGTGTGCATTTTTGTCTCCCCACCTGTGAAGTAAGTTGTGTTGATGGTTCCATTTGTCTTAATTTGTATCACTTAATTGCTATGACCCCTTTAATGTTTTTTTCAAACAAAGCTACCGAATTGGTGTATATGTTCTTAGTTTTTGATGGCAGTGACCTTATTTTGTGTAACATAACCGCACAGCTTTCCAGTGGACCTGTAAGATGCTTGAACATGACGTCTGCCTTATACCCCTGTCAGACACACTCACGGGTGGTACCGCCGTGGGAACCAGGGATTCCTGCTCAGACACGCATTCCTGTCCAGCACATACACCTTCACTAAAACACACACATACACATATGCTCTCCCAGCCCGCCCACCTGGGCTGTATGACCCCCTAAACAGCTCCAATTACCAGGCACTGACAGACAAACAGATTAGGGCTGAACAAGGCTGCAGAGGCCTGTGCAGACAGAGAGACAGATGGACAGACGGGCTGAAAGAGGTAAAAACAGCATCACGGTCACGATTAGAGGATTGAGTCTTCAGTACAAGAGCAGAATTAACGAGGGAAATCTGTTTTTGATTACCCTTTTTTACACAAAGCCTTCTTCAGACCAAGTTTGGTTACATTTTTCACACACACACACACGCACACACCTTCACACTGCTGCCTGCCACCGTCCCCCATGACCTACGACACAACCCTATCACTGTGAGCCTGTAACACACACACACACACACGACAACATCACTGTAAATCACTTTTCTTTGTGGGACTTTTCCCTCTGAAACAAATGGAAGGAAAAGGAAGGGAAGGGAAGGGGAAAGAACACATTTCCAGAGTTGAATGAGGCCTTTAAGATGATTTAGTATCCTGAGAATTTGGACTTTCTTTTGTGTTGAAGTTTTTCTTGTTAGTAAAATATCTTGCTTTCTTTCCCTTTTAGCAAAATGCCATTTCCACTAAAGCCAGTGTTTCACAGAAGTGCATGAAGTGTTGACAAAACATGCTACACAGTTAAAGTACAGATAGATGTTTGATTGATGAGATTTGACAGCCATACAGTGCGATCAAAACAGTGATTTTAGTACAGCTTATGGCCTAACCACAAACCCCCTTATGATAGAAACATGCATACTGAAAACCAGCAAACATGCAAACATCTTCATGACAAAACAGTGAATCATGTTGTCCCCCTGTAATTAGTCATGCTCACAGCAGCCGCAGTAAGGATAACAAGTGTATTTTCTTTCCCCATAGTTCTCATGAGTGGTTTTGGGCTTCTTTCAATGCAGTTTTCTGTTTATGGCTGTGATATATGTGAGTATTTTTTTAATTTTTTTTTTTTAGGTCTCAATGTTTTCGTTCTTGAGAAGGCCTTTAACTGAGGCCTTGAAGCATTCAAGTCAAAGTACAGTATGCATGACTTGCAAATAGATGCGGTGTGGTTCGACTGGTTTCCCATGACCTAAACTAATCACATATTTATGACATTCAAAATCTATATTCACCTAAAATTTGTTGAGGTTTTACAACGGAAGCCAAGCTTGTCACTTTCATTTTGCTTTCAGTTACACATTAAAACATTGAAATAAAACGCAGAAATATGACGGATTGACAAGATATGAATGCGAGAGGTGAGCATTCACTGTCAATGGAATTTGTTTTGGCCCTGTTTCCATGTACTAGCACAATTGCCAAAAGTTGTCAAGGAGACAAAAGTTACCAGTTTTTTAGCACATTTCTGCTGAGGTAACCACTGAAAACCTAGTAGCCTTACAGTCATTCTACGACTGCGCTACATTGCACACATGTACTGCATGTGAAAAACAAACAACATGTTTACTTGACCCACTTCCTGGGAAACTTATCAAGGAACTGTTTGCAATATTAGGGCCATCAGTGCTAAATATTATAAACTCATCACTTTCCTCTGGCACTGTTCCCCTAGCATTCAAAAAAGCGGTTATTCATCCTCTGCTCAAAAGACCTAACCTCGATCCTGACCTCATGGTAAAAAACCGGCCTCTGTCCCACCTTCCGTTTATTTCGAAAATCCTCCAAGAAATTGTTGCACAGCAGCTAAATGAACACTTTGTGTCTAATCCGGTTTCAGGGCAAATCACTTTACGGAGACAGCCCTCGCAAAAATGACTAATGATTTATTGCTAACGATGGATGCTGATGCGTCATCCATGTTGCTGCTTCTTGATCTTAGCGCTGCTTTCGATACCGTCGATCATAATTGTGGAAACCTCTTGCTTCAGAGTTCTTCGGACCACCAGTTACCGACAAGACAGCAGCGTGCATGGTTTGATACAAGGATTTATTTTTCAATAAATGTCTCTTGTCTTGCTTTTCAGCCATCGGGTTGTGTCTGTCTTCTCCTTCTCGCTCGAGCACATGAATGGTTTTCCCCAGAGTGCCGTCTGTCTTGTTCTTGCTCTCGCTCTTACTCATGCCCGTGTGTCACCAACCGCCATCACCAACAACAACCCCTTTCTCCTTCCCGACTGCAGCCTTTAACAGAGCGACAGGTGATCAGACAAACACTTACAGCTGTGTCATCTACGCACCTGCCGCTAATCTCAAAACCGGTCCTGACACGCCCCGCTTCTCCGCAGGCCCGTAGGCCACGCCCCCCTACAATAATATTTTATTAGAGAGTATCAAAACACGTATTGGTATGTCAGACTAAGCCTTCTCTTGGTTTAACTCTTATCTTACTGACGGGACGCAGTGCGTCTCCCATAACAATGTGACCTCGGAGTATGTTAAGGTAAAGTGTGGAGTTCCCCAGGGTTCGGTTCTTGGCCCTGCACTCTTCAGCACCTACATGCTGCCGCTAGGTGACATCATACGCAAATACAGTGTTAGCTTTCACTGTTATGCTGATGACACCCAACTCTACATGCCCCTAAAGCTGACCAACACGCCGGATTGTAGTCAGCTGGAGGCGTGTCTTAATGAAATTAAACAATGGATGTCTGCTAACTTTTTGCAACTCATGGAAATGCTGATTATCGGTCCTGCTAGACGCCGACACCTATTTAACAATACCACCTTAACATTTCAATGTCAATCAATCAATCAATCAATGTTTACTTATATAGCCCTAAATCCCGAGTGTCTCAAAGGGCTGCACAAGCCACAACGACATCCTCGGCTCAGATCCCACAACAGGGCAAGAAAAAAGTCAACCCAATGGGATAACAATGAGAAACTTTGGAGGGGACCGCAGATGTGGGGAGCCCAAAGATGTGTTTTAAGACATGGCTGGCTAGCTAGCAATCAGCTAGCGTCCAGCCACAGTTGGCAGTGTTTTATCTACTTCTAAATCCCTAATCCTCACCTCCATGGCGACAAATAAAGTAAGTTTCTTACAAGTATCATCCCTGCAGGACGAGGAATAGCTAAACATGTTTGTAAGCAAACGCCATGGGTGGATCTACACCTGACATCCACTGTAATGATACCAAGTACAGGGGCGTATCTTGTCGATACTTAAATTTGTGGTCTCATCCAAAACTAATGTAAAGTATCAAACAACAAAAGAATAAGTTATTATTACATTTTAACAGAAGTGTAGATAGAACATGTTAAAAGAGAAAGTAAGCAGATATTAACAGCAAATTAACATGTGGATTAATAATAAATTTTTACAGTTTGTCCCTCATATTTTTGACAAAAAATAGAATGATAAATGACACAATACGTTACTGCATATGTCAGCAGCTAAATTAGCATCCTTTGTTTGCTGACTTACTAATTAAAGAAAAGTTGTCTTGTATGTTCACTATTTTATTTGAGGACAAAATTGCAATAAGAAACATATGTTTAATGTACGATAAGATTTTTTGTTAAAATAAAGCCAATAATGAAATTTTTTTGTGGTCCCCTTTATTTAGAAAAGTACCGAAAAGTATCAAAAATACATTTTGGTACCGGTATCGGTACCAAAATATTCGTATCGGGACAACCCCAGTGCACACACAACGAACAATTGCGTGAGCTTGTCGTGATTGACAGCTTGAACGCCAGTCGTTCGGCCTGAACAGTGAATTGTACAAAAATTCTGTGACAAATACGCACAGATACTAGTTTTTCTTTTAAAGGGGAACAACACTTTTTTAGGAATATTGCCTATTATTTACAATCATTATGAAAGACAAGAACATACATGCCTTTTTTATTAGGATTTTAAAGATGATAAATGTTGTCTGTCCATCTGTGTTGGCCCTGCGATGAGGTGGCGACTTTTCCAGGGTGTACCCCGCCTTCCGCCCGATTGTAGCTGAGATAGGCTCCAGCGCCCCCCGCGACCCCGAAGGGAATAAGCGGTAGAAAATGGATAAAAAGAGCTTGTAAGGTGTGGCTAATGGGGGTCACCGTTGTAGCCTTCAAAGCCCTCTAAAACAACTTCATAAACCCTCCATCAACGTTGTATATATATATATATATATATATATATATATATATATATATATATATATATATATATGTATACACAATGTAGTAACATATACCTTCATTACAATATGTAATATGTTCAATATTTACCATATTTTGATTATTTTAATCAATGCCTGGACTGACTTCTTCGACGCATTGATTTCCGTTTCCAAAGCAACGTTCTACAGACTTCTGGCAACAAATGTGTGTCCTACTTCCAGAAACAAAACACTTGTGTGTGTTCTAATCATAGGCAGACTTGGTAACAAACAACATAGACGACTATTTTTGGACGAATGAGGATTCATAACTTTATCTTTTTGAAGCTGAATACACAGAGGATGAACTGCTGCTTCTAGAAGCGAGAACGAAGAAGAGGGTGAAACGTTGGAGCAGGCGGAAGCCGATAGAGTAAGGTAAGCCTGACACGGAGCTGCAAATGTGGAAGACAAGTTATTTCGATATAAATGCCGTGCTTACCCCAATCAACCAGAAAAAGTGTCCCCGGCCAGCTTGACCAAAGAGACAACTGTCCCTCGAGTGAGTCACACTTTATATTGATTACGATGCATGCAGCACGTCATGCGTATATCATGACAGACAGCGTACACAGTCTGCCTAGCTGTGTACAAACAAAAAAATAAAATGTGGCCTAATATTTTACAGATACTGCAATATGATTGTTTATGTTTTTTAGTCAGTACAAATTTGTGTTTTACCGCCTTGTATTGTGCATTACAAACTCAAACGAGTTTTGTGTTGTCGTAGAAGCTAGCTTATCTCTCGCCGTAGTTAGCTTTTACGGATAAAATCAAAGCATGCCAATGTGTTAGTACGCGAGATAGAGAGTTCCTCAGTGTTTGCCCTTACGATAACAATGTCGCTATAGTTTGGTTATTATACAGGTGACGAAACCTAAATGAAGTATTGGTGACAGTTTTTGAATGCATTTTTAAAGCGATTTAGAGGTAGATTAGATTGATCCTATTAGCTGCATTGCTAGCCACTTAGAACGAGCCGATTTTTAAAAATCTTTTGTCTTCTTGTCTATCATAATGTTTGTGAACGATAGGCAAAAAAAGTGCAGTTCCCCTTTAAACCACTATTGTCAACATATGATCACTATTGGAGATGTTCTCACAATTTTGTCTTGAAAACATTTTTGTTTTGAACATACTGCACATACTGCACTTTCAACCTAATGTTTTGTTGCACAACTTTTCGAGGCAACCACTGCATCAAGGAACGTCTGTAATAAGACGTCTTCACCCGTCGACGGCTACTTTAGCCTAATCTTTGTGGACAAACTGCTTGTAGGGTTCCTTCTCCAGACTGCAGGTTTTAGCTCCTTGCACAGGATTTATAGCAGATCAGGGCTTGTAGTAGACCTCTTCAAATTGGTCCGATGTTTTGTTCTTATTAGCCATTGATGACTGTTTCTCGCTGTATTTTAGGTCATTATCATGTTGGAGATTGAGGACCAGGCTTTGGGCAGCACATTTTGCTCCATACTGTCTTCGGAGTGTTGAGACGTCATTGTACCCGTTTTAACATAAGAGAGTATACTCCATGTTTCATAGTAGGCACACTGTTCTTTTCTTTGAATGCTTCTTTTATCAAATATAAAATAAATCTCTGTGTTATGTGGCCAAAAGGTTCTGTCTAATCTGTTCATAGGGCATGTTACGTTCTGTTCCTGCTTTGTTTTCTTTTGGTTTTATTTTCTTACTTCCTGTTATGGCTTTTGGTTGGATTTCTTTCCTAACTTCACTTCCCTGATAGCACTGTGCAGATCGATGAGTCTCAGCTCTTACCTGTTGGTGATTACTGTATCTCTTTTGCCATGCAGTTTCTACCTGACCGTTTCTTATTGCTGTAGGGTGAAACCATTCTTACAACCTGCAAGTCTATGAGCATGAACTGCCGAATGCCTGGTTGAGAGGCAAAACATCTTTTAAGACAAATTGAACAGTGCAGTTGCAATCGATCAAATGCCCTTTAAATTCAATGACCTGGATGGATGAGAACATCCATAGACTTTCCCTCTGAGTTTTGACATTTTTGGTGTTTAGCATGATCTTTAAAGGGGAATTTCACTTATTTTTTAAAAATGTGTTCACAATCATAATGAAAGACATGACGACAGATGTGTTTGTTTTTTTTTGCATTCTAACTCGTAAATAAACGTAAATAAAAGTCTGCTTACAGCGGAGCGAATGGGAGGTCCTCTATTCCGCCCATAAAACCCAATAAATAACATCCAAAAAGCCCCAACAATACTCCCTTTACATTTTGTGACTTTAATATATTAACCAAGTATTAGTGGTATTGTTATTATAAGCGCTAACGCAGACAAACTATTTATAGTGGTGCCATGATCACGAGCTTGTGTGTCTATGTTTCCATGATCGACTGATGAGCTGCTTCCTTGCTTGTTAAAAATGTTCTAGATCGTAAATAATGCCTCTCACTTGGATGAAAGAAGAATGAGGATGTATTCCGACAAGTTGGGACACTTTGACAGCCAATTTAAACCTGAAAATGGTGAGAACGACACAAAAAAGACGCTTGGTTCCGGGGACGGCGTGGTGCGGTTGGGAGAGTGGCCGTGCCAGCAACCTGAGGGTTCCTGGTTCAATCCCCACCTTCTTCCAACCTCGTCACGTCCGTTGTGTCCTTGAGCAAGACACTTCACCCTTGCTCCCGATGGGTTGTGGTTAGGACCTTGCATGACAGCTTTCACCATCAGTATGTGAATGTGTGTGTGAATGGGTGAATGTGGAAATAGTGTCAAAGCGCTTTGAGTACCTTGAAGGTAGAAAAGCGCTACACAAGTATAACCTATTTACCATTTGCTTCCACCCTCCTTTTTCTTTGTGAGGATTATGAGTTATTCTTCATGTTAACTGGAATATAACCAGATCCTATCAGTCGGCATCCTAATGACAACAGACATTGTACAGTAGGTGATGTTTTATTATGTTTGTTGGCTCTCATTAGGTTTGCAATGAGTAGTAATCAGTGATGTTGAAAAAAAAAGTGAACGTGATGCGTTTTTGAAATGAATGCACCACATATGCTTAAAATGATCGAAATACGTAAATATTAAATGTTATTATAAATCTGCCTGTTACTACATCATGTATATAAAACCGCAATGGCGGTGTTAAAATGTTTTTATAGGCATATTAGAGCGACTCTCATCGGCTCCATTGTAAGCAGACCTTCGATCGCTTTTATTTAGTATTTACAATGCATTAAAAAAACATGTTTGTTCATGTCTTACATAAAGATTGTGAATGATAGACAACATTTCAAAAAAAGTGCAGTTCCCCTTTAACTATCACAGTTTAATATAGAGGCACCTAAATATAATCTGCACCCACATATTTCTGGGGAAAAATTATATTTTGCACAAGTTTATAAGGCTGCGACCCCGAAGGGAATAAGCGGTAGAAAATGGATGGATGCACAAGTTTATAAGGCGCAGGTTTTGAAACACAAATATTTACACAGGCGCTTGTGTTTATTCACAAATTTAACAAACGGCATACACTAGCCTACCGTAAAAGTCTTTGAATGCTGTCTATGTCCTTCTCCTGCACTCTAAAGCTTCTGAAGTCACCTTCTTCGGTGTCGGAGATTAAAAGACTGAACATTTTCCCAGCCTCGTGTTCACATTTACGTTCGTCTCGAGGCAAATTCACCTCTGAGCTTACGCCATCTTCTTCACACGTCCTCAGCCATTCGAAACCCGTTGGGTATAGTGTATTTCCGTTCTGTGCAGCAGCTCTATATCCTTTATTGATAGCCAGGTCGATCAACTTCAACCTAAAAGCTGCATTTGTTCATGTCTTTGCCATGATGAGGTTGAGTTCATAATGTGCTAAATGGATGACTGAGTGATTGTGTGAGCGCATTTGATTTAATGTAAACAATATCATTGTGATCCACCCCCCATTCTCCAGCGTGACTTTAAACAGTATAATTTGCTACCTGCTCAGTGGCCTTGTGGTTAGAGTGTCCGCCCTGAGATCGGTAGGTCCGAGTCATACCAAAGGCCGAGTCATACCAAAGACTATAAAAATGGGAGCCATTACCTCCCTGCTTGGCACTCAGCATCAACGGTTGGAATTGGGGGTTATAACAACAAAACGATTCCCGAGCACGGCCACCGCTGCTGCTCACTGCTCCCCTCACCTCCCAGGGCGTGGAACAAGGGGATAGGTCAAATGCAGAGGGTAATTTCACCACACCTAGTGTGTGTGTGACTATCAGTGGTACTTTAACTTTTTTTTGTCTATAAAATTGTTATAACTATACCTTTGCGTAACATTGTAAGCTTATTAACATTAAAGGAAAACATCAAACATATATTAACGTTGTTGCCCTAGGGTAAACTGGGTGTAACACATGGCACACTGACAAAGCTTAACCTATTGTGACTATAACAATCTACAAGGTTAATGTAGGTTGCTTCTCTTTCTCCCCCTCCATTTTTCTGCATTCTTTCGTATCTCAAGTTATCATTACGTATATGTATTGTTGCATTTAAACAACTGTATTGTTGATAATAAAGGTAAATTATTGGTATTGTTCATTATCAACAGCGCTATTTCTATTGGTATTTGTATTGATCCATTTGTAGTGTAATAATGCTCATTGTCATTTCTGTATTATTTTTTATTTTTCGCTAACTGCTTATTTGCTATTACTTTTACCATCATATTTGTACATGTCATATTTGCTGATGTTGCTCTATTGTTGTTGTTGTTGTTGTTTGCTGTTGTTGTTTTTGTCTCTCTGTCTAATCCCCCTCTTGTCCCCACAATTTCCCCCTCTGTCTTCTTTTTTTTTCTCTTTCTATCCCCTCCTGCTCCGGCCCGGCTGCACTAAATGATAATATAAATACATTTAATAAAGTCAAATACAAATAAGGCAACAAGAGAAGTATCCTACACTTCTCTTTTGTAAAGTAAATCTGAACAGCCGACATGGGCATCTACATCAACTATATGATTTGCCTGAGAAGCTGGATAGGACACAAAAAAAAATAATAAAAAATAAAAAATAAAAAATGAAATAAAAATAATAATTAAAAAAAAACATTAAAGGCAAACATTATCACCAGACCTATGTAAGCGTCAATATATACCTTGATGTTGCAAAAAAAAGACCATATTTTTTTTAACCGATTTCCGAACTCTAAATGGGTGAATTTTGGCGAATTTTACGCCTTTCTATTATTCGCTCTCGGAGCGATGACGTCACAACGTGACGTCACATCGGGAAGCAATCCGCCATTTTCTCAAACACATTACAAACACCGAGTCAAATCAGCTCTGTTTTTTTCCGTTTTTTCGACTGTTTTCCGTACCTTGGAGACATCATGCCTCGTCGATGTGTTGTCGGAGGGTGTAACAACACGAACAGGAACGTATTCAAGTTGCACCAGTGGCCCAAAGATGCGAAAGTGGCAAGAAATTGGACGTTTGTTCTGCACACTTTACCGACGAAAGCTATGCTACGACAGAGATGGCAAGAATGTGTCGATATCCTGCGACACTCAAAGCAGATGCATTTCCAACTGGACTGGACAGATCAGCTTTCAGGAAAAGAGCGTGGATGAGGGTATGTCTACAGAATATATTAATTGATTAAAACTGGGCTGTCTGCACTCTCAAAGTGCATGTTGTTGCCAAATGTATTTCATACGCTGTAAACCTAGTTCATAGTTGTTAGTTTCCTTTAATGCCAAACAAACACATACCAATCGTTGGTTAGAAGGCGATCGCCAAATTCGTCCTCGCTTTCTCCCGTGTCGCTGGCTGTCGTGTCGTTTTCGTCGGTTTCGCTTGCATACGGTTCAAACCGATATGGCTCAATAGCTTCAGTTTCTTCTTCAATTTCGTTTTCGCTACCTGCCTCCACACTACAACCATCCGTTTCAATACATGCGTAATCTGTTGAATCGCTTAAGCCGCTGAAATCCGAGTCTGAATCCGAGCTAATGTCGCTATACCTTGCTGTTCTATGCGCCATGTTTGTTTGTATTGGCATCACTGTGTGACGTCACAGGAAAATGGACGGGTGTATATAAAGATGGTTAAAATCAGGCACTTTGAAGCTTTTTTTAGGGGTATTGCGTGATGGGTAAAATTTAGAAAAAAACTTCAAAAAATAAAATAAGCCACTGGGAACTGATTTTTAATGGTTTTAACCCTTCTGAAATTGTGATAATGTTCCCCTTTAAAGGAAACAACCGTACTTACAGTGACGTAACAAGTCCTACATGCGCTTCATCCAATCCTGGTACGGCAAACAAAGCATGTTCCCCTAAATTTTTTGGTGGCATGTGAAGCTTGTGAAAAAATGATGAATTAGCCGCAACATCATATACATCGCATAATTCAAAAATTGGGAAAAAAACTTGCAGCTTATAGTTCGGAAATTGCGATATTTAAAAAAAAAAATTCAAATTCTGAATCTGCCGCTTCTTTGGAGACCAAAATTAAAAAATAAGGGTACCGAGAATGTTGTCCCAGTTTTTTGTGTGACCATTTTCAGTGTATTTAGCGCTAGGGTTTTTTTCATTCCGGATTCCATACGGATATGTGGGTTCAAATCCCACTCCTGACAGTCTGCTTAGACTAGGCAATCACCTTTACAATATATATATATATATATATTGGCAAGTCAACATAACATTAAAACTAATAAGTTAAGACGGTGTTCTTTATGACAGTCCACAACGCACAGGAAGTGTTTTGAAGTGTCTCGCCAAGAAAGACTGGCTCAACGTTTGATTGGAACCACATTGTCCCGACAAAGTTGACGACCCACTGAAACAGAAAAACAGCGGGAAAACTTCCAAAAAAAGAAGGACAGAGAAGAAATAGAGCAAGGGGAAGAGGGAATTGAGTTTGTGATTCTCTGTCAGGGAGCCCCTTCAACAAGCAGACTTTTTGGAGCAGCCTATTGGAACCAGATGACAACTTCCTCTCGCTGTCCAGCTCAGAGTTACTGATCATTCAAAAGACCACACTTGGTAGATATAAAATACTGCTCCTGGAAACACAAATTTGTGATTCTGATTTGCTCATTTAGTTTTCAACTATATGACAGGTGTTACATATTTTACCAAGACAGCTTTAGAAGGCACAGAGGTCAATAGAAAAGATGTACCGGTAGCAGTTTCGAATTATGGTCTTTTTTTTGCTTTGGTTTTGGAAAAAAAATACTTTTTTCACAAATATTATAATTTGAATAACAATTTTTAAATACTTGATCACTTTGGAGTAGCTTTCCCAACACACACTTGATGGGCAAATATGATGTTTCAGAGATAGAACGATCAATATCACCTTCATTGCCTGATGCAAAACAGAAATGTACCTTCGACAGGCTCTAAGACAAACTTACAGGAGAGAACAATAAGAGATGAAAAATAATACAGACACAAAATGTAAGAGATAAAGGATGATGCAACAGTGTTCAATTATTTTTGTTGGCAATGATGGCAGTAGGAATGAGAGTTGTTTTTTTCCAGGCAAGTGACACTTTAAAGCAAAAGCCTGATGGCAGCAGCTGGAACGAAGAGTGCAGTGGGTGTGTGGGGTCCTGAATGATACAGGTGGCTTTTTTTGGTAACTGCCTGGGTGTAGAGGTCTGTGAGGGAGGTCTGGGGCAGGTCCAGTTATTTTCCTTGCCTGTTTTATTATAAGGGAAAATTTTGTTTTATGTTTAATGGTCAGTGAGTTGTACTAGGAAGCCTTGTTGAAAAGTAGTATGTATTCTATTAATGATTTGTAGAGCAGGGCCAGAGTGTCCTGACTAATGCTGAAAGACCTGAGTTTCCTCAGTAGGTGGAAGCGCTGCTGAGCTCTTAGATGAACGGCATCAGCATGCGTAGTGAAGGACAAACAGATGCCAATGTCCGTCCCCAATAATTTGAATAACTGCGCCTGATCTACCAGCTGACCATCGATGCTGAGGGGCTAGAATAGTTGCAGTATACACTATGTCCAGACACATTTATATTAAAAGTACTGCTGTCAAACAATATATTTTGTTAATTAGATTAATCCCACTTTTAAATTTTGATTAATCACAGTAAATGACTTGATAATTAAAATTAACTTTAAAAAAAAGACTGCAATATTTTCACACAAATGTGATTTTATTGTCAAAATGCCATACACTTCAATCAATCAATCAATCAATCAAGTTTATTTATATAGCCTAAAATCACGAGTGTCTCAAAGGGCTGCACAAGCCACAACCACATCCTTGGCTCAGATCCCACATCAGGGCAAGAAAAAACTCAACCCAATGGCATACAATGAGAAACCTTGGAGGGGACCGCAGTGCAATGGACGTCAAGTGGATCTAGTTAATAGTGTGAGTGTCCAGTCCATAGTGGGGCCAGTAGGAGATAATTTTGAGTGGAGACAAGTCAGCAGCACAGAGACGTCCCCAACTGATGCACAGATGAGTGCAGACGACTTTGAACAGCTAGCGCGTCATCTGTGGTCACCTAATAACCTCTCCACGCAAGAGAGGGGGGCAGAGCAGAAAAGAGACGGCAGATCAACTGGTGTAAAAGGGAGGTCTATTTAAAGGCTAGCATATACAAATGAGTTTTAAGATTGGACTTAAATGCTTCTACTGAAACATTTACACGCAACTTGAATGCACGTCATTTATTGGCCTACAACTTGGTAAGAGTTTTATCTAAAATCCTGTTGGAGTTTATTTTGAAACAGATTTTTCCAGTGAGCATACCAGTCAGTCTCCTCACTCATCTTTGCACTGACATATGCATTGACCTGATCACTGGCCTTATAGCAGAGCATGTGTGCTCAAAATAAATGGTGTGATTCATCTGCGTTTATACATCATTTATGTGATAATTAGGGATGTCCGATAATGGCTTTTTGCCGATATCCGATATTCCGATATTGTCCAACTCTTTAATTACCGATACCGATATCAACCAATACCGATATCAACCGATATATACAGTCGTGGAATTAACACATTATTATGCCTAATTTGGACAACCAGGTATGGTGAAGATAAGGTACTTTAAAAAAATAAAAATAAAATAAAATAAGATAAATAAATTAAAAACATTTTCTTGAATAAAAAAGAAAGTAAAACAATATAAAAACAGTTACATAGAAACTAGTAATTAATGAAAATGAGTTAAATTAACTGTTAAAGGTTAGTACTATTAGTGGACCAGCAGCACGCACAATCATGTGTGCTTACGGACTGTATCCCTTGCAGACTGTATTGATATATATTGATATATAATGTAGGAACCAGAATATTAATAACAGAAAGAAACAACCCTTTTGTGTGAATGGGGGAGGGAGGTTTTTTGGCTTGGTGCACTAATTGTAAGTGTATCTTGTGTTTTTTATGTTGATTTAATAAAAACATTTTTTTTTTTTTAAACGATACCGATAATAAAAAAAACGATACCAATAATTACCGATATTACATTTTAACGGACATCTCTAGTGACAATGTTTTTTGATTAATTGCACGCGTTAACACGTTAACTTTGACATCCCGATTGAAACCTAAATATTTTGCATATTGTCAAGTCTGACAAAGCATGAGGTGGTGAAGCTAGTAGGTGGTGGAAGTTTTTACAATGGTAAAGTGTAACGTTATTATTACAAAAAAAATACTGACAAACATAAAATACATTAAATAAATGCGCTTATTCAAGACGATTTTTAACATACAATGATGGTAGCTGGGCCTTAACGAGATTTAGGATTGCCAAAGACATGCACTGTTGATTGGCGACACTAAATGGTCCCTAGTGTGTGAATGTGAGTGTGAATGTTGTCTGTCTATCTGTGTTGGCCCTGTGATGAGGTGGCGACTTGTCCAGGGTGTACCCTGCCTTCCGCCCGTGAGCAGCTGGGATAGGCTCCAGCACCCCCCCCCCCGCCACCCCAAGAGGGACAAGCGGTAGACAATGGATGGATGGAAAAAGATTAAACCAGGAATAACTAAAAAACACCTCAACCTCATAATGGCACTTCCGCGTCATGTAGAACAAGAATACATTTCAAACTGATACATTTGTCCAAAAACTCGAAAAAGTAGGAAAGCACCTCGCTTAGAAGAAAAAAAGGGCCACAAACCATTTCAGAGACTATCTTGACATTGCAAACTGTAATATAATGTGTTATAATGATGTGACAATTGTCCTCCTTACCAAATATATATCTACTCATAGTGAGACAGGTGGACAGTGGTGATTGCCAGTGTGATGGACAAGGTAATCATCACACAATCACAACAACTAATATTGTGGTTGGCCTTCAAACTAGATTGAGGGGGAAAAAAAATGCTGACATGCTATGTAATGATGAATTAGTGCTGACAGGAACCGATGACAGGTATATATTGCATGGAGTCGCACTTGACCTCTATAGGACAAGAAATAGGACACAAAAAGACAGAACAGAGAATATGCATTCACTCGAGACAACAGTTTAGAATAATATGGCATAATGCAAGGATGGGCCATAGGTTTTTAATCCGGCCCGCCAAAAATAACAACAGAATTAGGCAAAGATCGGTTTTGAAAACAGAACTGATACTAAACTTTGATGCACTGGCAAAAAAGGGTGATCAACAACAAAGCTCCCACTAAAAGAGAATGTAAGTGTTAACCCTTTCATGACCATTTTTATGTGTCTTTGATGTTCTTTTTTTTAATTATTTGTTTTAACCTTTAATATAACCAGGAATGTCCTATTGAGATTAAGATGATCTTTTTCAAGGCATTCCTGCACATTCATACACCAGTGTCGGTGCCACAGGGAGCTAAGTGGGTAAAGTGATTAGGATGGCAGAAGCTGGAATCGAACTTGCAACCCTTAGGTTGCTGGCATGGCCGCTCTACCATCCGAGACACGCCGATCTGATATGATATTGTTGAAAAAAAGATTACTATAACTAAGCAGCCCTTGTTTGAGAAGTCTACTCTTTGTTCCAACACAAATAGGCTTTGAAATGCACCATGTGCTCGCCGACATCTGTCCAAATTTTAAAAGCCAATGTGGCCTCTGAGCCAAAAAGTTTGCCCACCGCTGACATAATGGTAAAATTATCATATTATAAACTCCTTTTGAGGTCTTTATTGTTTGTGTTCCTCTGCCCTAATTAATGTATCTGCATTGACAGTTCCAAGTATTCTCTTCTAACACGACATGTCTACCTGTAATACATATATTATGCAAATATTACGTATATATGTTATATTTTATATCGCTATATTTAGTCTATTTATACCTGCATTGTCCTTTCCATCCTTATACGTTCCATCATTGTAACTGAGCTAATGTGTGGAACAATTTCCCTTGTGGATCATTAAAGTTTGTCTAAGTCTAAGTCTAAGTCTAATACAAAACAATGGGTAGATGATGCATGACAGTGTAATTCAGAAAAAGTTCATCAGGAACAAATAGTTCTTTTTGAAGTTCAAATATATATTGTCCAAAAGGGACAAGCGGTAGAAAATGGATGGATGGATTGATGTTCCTTATCTTAAATCTTCAATGTGTCTTTAGTCAAACTTGCACACAAACCCATTGAGAAGAATGCCAGGGATGATTACATTCCTGCAACATCATGTTGTTGTTCACAGCAATGGCAGAACGTGTGCGTTTCCTCCAGTGTGAGTGGACGGAAAGGAAATATGCTTGAAAGATGCTTGACCGATAAGTCCATCTACATATCCAAGCACTGACACACAAACACAAACAGAAAACTAAATGTTTGGTAAAGGCAGAACATTGTGTTATGTTAGCTGTCAAGTCTACACAAAGACTTTAGTGTAATTATCCTTACACAGAAAAACCAAACCATTTATGACATGTAAGATGCCAGATTATCGACATAAATCCCAGATAAGGTACAGTAGTACCTACTAGTTTTAAAGGGGACCACAAAAATATTGCATTATTTGCTTTATTTTAACAAAAAATCTTAGGGTGCATTAAACATATGTTTCTTATTGCAGTTAAGTCCTTAAATAAAATAGTGAACATACAAGACAACGTGTCTTTTAGTAGTAAGTAAACAAACAAAGGCTCCTAATTAGTCTGCTGACGTGTGCAGTAACATATTGTGTCTTTTATCATTCTATTATTTTGTCAACATTATTAAGGACAAGCGGTAGAAAATAATTATTAATCTACTTGTTCATTTACTGTTAATATCTGCTTACTTTCTCTTTTAACATGTTCTGTCTACACTTCTGTTAAAATGTAATAATCACTTATTCTTCTGTTGTTTCATACTTTACATTAGTTTTGGATGATACCATAAAATTGGGTATCAATACGATACCAAGTCGTTACAGGATCATCATATTCAAAGTCCTCATGTGTCCAGGGACATATTTCCTGAGTTTAAAAACATAATATAATTTTTTTTTAAACGAACGAAGATGTTGTGATTAGGGATGATGTTCGAAACCGGTTCTCCCGATTGTTCGATAAGAAAAGAACCAATTCCATGGATTCGAATCCCTTTTTGAGAAACGGTTCCCGTTATCGAAGCCACTATTGTAAAAAAAAAAGATTTGGTTCTTTATTCAAATCCCTGGGAACGAATCCCGTGTCATTTCCTGTGACACGTCAAAAGAAATGATGTAGCTCAGTCATTCGGTGGCAGATACAGAAGCAGCAACAACAATGAACCGGAAAAAAACACTCCAAGGCATGGCTTCACTTTACTAAGAAATATGAAGAGGAAATGGCTATCTGCAATTATTGCCAGGCTTTGCTTTCCTGTAAGGGGAGCAGTACAACAAACATGTTGAAACATGTTCAGGCCGTACATAACCTGAAGGTTAGAGAAACGTGTCGTGTCTTCTACACGTGGAGAAGCAGCGACAGATATGACGAAGCACGCCCCTCTTCCTCTGCTTCAACCTGCAGTCCCAGTGATAGTGCCGGTGAGTAACTAACGTTAACTGTTGCCGGTTCATTTCCATATCTGCTCACTTGTAGCCTTTAGGCTAAAATAACATTACCTCTTATGTCAACCAGGACTGCAGTAATGTTAGCTAGACTAATGTTACCTAAGCATAGTCAGTGGCTAACGGTAACGTTAACGTTAGCCTTTTTTGGATGTGTCTGATAACGTTAACGGTATCTTGTAGCCTACACCACTCCAGAGTTTGCAGGTCTGTCTAATAAACTAGTGCTTGCAAGATGTGAATTAAGATAATGTTAACGTTATCCTATTTCAGATGATGACATTCATGACAGCCAGAGTGACCAGGGCAGTGTTTGCTCTGTAGCACAGAGCGTGAACCCATTTACCATGGCGAGGTATAACGCAGAGTGCAGCAAGAAGAGTGAGGAGGAGAGTAACAACATTACTTGCAAGCTAACGAGAATGATGGTGAAAAATCTCCTCTCCTTCAACTTGGTGAACACAGACAAATACAAGTAGGTTAATACTTGTATTTTGCTGACATGTAATGGAGCAAAAAGTAAACAACACCATTACTCTGAGATTTGTTTCAAATGTAAAGTGCTGTACAATACAAATGAATGCAGGATTTTCCCTGCATGTATTTTTCTTAGGTGGCCCACTTAAAGAGGCACTAACAGTCAAGATTTTTTTTTTTTTTTTTTTTTTTTTTTGGGGTAACAACAGTCAAAATGTATTAATTTGTTTCCTTTTTTCTTTTCTTAAAAAATAAAACTGAGCTTTTATTAAACCAAGTATTGTGTGTTTTTTTTCCATATACAACAACCTATCTGGATTCGATAAGGAATCAGTTCGATAAGAGGATTCGATAATGGCATCGAAATCGATAATTTCTTAACAAACATCATCCCTAGTTGTGATGCCCAAAAATATCGACGTAATCATTGTAGTATCGACTAGATACGTGCCTATACTTGATATCATTACAGTGGAGGTGTGTTTACATTTTGATGCCAGTGAGCTACGGTGTGTAGTGAAGCATGTTTAGCTATTCCTCGTCCTGCAGGGATGATACTTGTTAGAAACTCACTTTATTTGTCGCCATGGAGGTGAGGATTAGTGATTTAGAAGCAGCTAAAACACTGCCGACAGCGGATGGACGTTAGCTGCTAGCTAGCTAGCCATGTCTTAAAGCACCTCTTCCTGAGGGCGTTTCAGTGTAATAAATTCACCTTTATCGTTAGTTTTTAAGCCAAAATGCGTTTGTTCTCCCTTTTCTGTCAACACACTGTGTCTGCTTGTAAGTACTCCGTGATTGTGTGCTACCGAACATGCTCGTCTGCTCCTAAAACCAGCAATATCACGACGTGACTTTGACGCGGGACCGGTACGTTTCAGGGACGGTATCGTACCGAAAATTATTCATTAGTATCGCGGTACTATACTAATACCGGTATACCGTACAACCCTAGTACCTACAAATGAATGTGGGTATTTTACCTGGTACCAGTGCCAAAGCTGTCCTTAAACCTGTACTTAAAAAGTGGAAACTTGTATATTTTGTTAAAAAATTACATTTGGTGAATTGTGACATGCAAGTTGAACAGAATAGTAATGTAAATATCACAAGAAAAAATATATAAAAGTAATACATTCAACAATAACATAATAAAATCCACAACACATTGTCATACAGGGTGACCCCCAAAAAACAGAAACCATAAAAATGTTATTAAATCCTACTAAGATCCGGCAAATTTTTTGAAATTTCACAAACTGACTTTGAATTTCAGTCTGTGGTTGTTGGAGGCAAACTTGACTATGTTACGCAAAATTGTCAATATTTCGAACACAATTCTCTTCTGGATTTTAGATTTAACATTTTACACAGTCCCATATTTTTTGAACTTTCGAACATGGTCAAAAATGTTGAATTTTGATGGAGCATGACGGCACCAAAACTTTCTCTGACAACTGCTTTGTACTATAATGTAGAATTTGTCAGATAAATCGACCTCAACACGAAATAATTGACCAAGACATGTTGGGAAAGACTAGTGCGCCAATATTTTGTTCACAAAGGCAAAATCAACATATTTATTCAAATATTTGTGGGTTCTGGTTTTTGGGGGCTATCCTGTAATTATCGCAGCAAACATAGAGGATGTGCCAAAAAGAAAACAAACAAAAAAACATGCTTGTGTTGTGATGTTGATGTCCAGAATTCCAAGGTTTATGAATGCATCTCACTCGCAGTGACCATTTTTGGTGGGTAATGAATCAGAATTGTAATCAGCTTTATTGGCCAAGTATGTTTAACACAAAAGGAATTTGACTTGGTAGACTGTGCTCGCACAATTTTCAATGCAAGAAACAAAGAAAAACGCAACAACTACAGGAGAGCATAGATGTGAGGAAATGTTTTTGTTCATGTTGTGGTGACGCTTCAGTGGAATGTGTGTGCAGTACTGGCTCTAAGGCGTGTTCAGGTTGGCAATAAAGATTAAAAAAAGAGGATCAGTGTAGTGTATCAGGCCCTATGTGTGCCTCAGTCAGCATGTTACATTACTCACAAGACGTTACTTGCACAATATGACAAAACCCATGTCGGGGTTAGTGCACGTGCCTCACAATACAACGGTCCTGAGTAGTCCTGAGTTCAATCCCGGGCTCGGGATCTTTCTGTGTGGAGTTTGCATGTTCTCCCCGTGACTGCGTGGGTTCCTTCCGGGTACTGCGGCTTCCTCCCACCTTCAAAAACATGCACCTGGGGATAGGTTGATTGGCAACACTAAATTGGCCCTAGTGTGTGAATGTGAGTGTGAATGTTGTCTGTCTATCTGTGTTGGCCCTGCGATGAGGTGGCGACTTGTCCAGGGTGTACACCGCCTTCCACCCGAATGCAGCTGAGATAGGCTCCAGCACCCCCCGCGACACTGAAAGGGACAAGCGGTAGAAAATGGATGGATGAAAATTGTCTAATACGATAAACTTCAGCATAGTAATTCAAAAAAAGTTAATTGTGTTGCTCAAGGTAATATTATTCATAAGGTGCCTTTCAAAGCTCCTCTTGAACCACCAATGTTTGACCTCTGTATTTGTCAAATCCTAGTTACGGCTCTGCTGACAGATACTTTTTTTGGGGTCTGGTTACTACTATTTGCGGCCGTACCAGTTTTTTCATGGAACCGCGTTTCGGTACCCATCCCTAGCAATACAGTGTTGGTGTTCGACACTGAAATCATGACACTGGTAACTTTATATTAGAGAGTATTTTACAATTTGATTTACTTTTTGAGAGCATAGGAAATGTTTATAAAAAGCTGCCATCTGTAGGTCAGTGGAGTCCCAGATCCAGACATGCCTCCACCTTCCTCTAGTGTGAGCTGCAGGGAAGATTGATCAGACTCCATGGTTGGCTATCCCTCATGGAAATGAGATAACTTGCCACTTCATCTTAGTTTGGCTGAGGAAGTGAAACTTGTGTCATCTGCAGCTGGTGTAAGTAAATATCTGTCACTTATTGTACATTTCAATGGAAAGCAGCACCCAGCATGCTGACAATGTAGTTGTTTGAATAACCAAATGTTGTGCTGCATGACGCCATGGATTTGGATTAGGTGTATCAAGATCTGAGGAATGTTGCAAAACAAACAGCATGTCTCATTATCAAACCATGACTATCCAAATTCCCATTCTGGTGTGTATGTTTGAATAGGGAGTTAATTTGACGGTGGTTAAAGGCAATAAACGCCTCACCTCCCATCTCTCTTATCAGCTAACTGATTGGTGGAGGAGTCTATCCAACTGGATTTAAGCATAGCTTTGTGTATCACTTAGACTGATAATGTTCATCTGCTGAACTTTACTGAGCATTCTCCTCACTGCTCTTTTAAAATAAATCATGCCGAGACAGGACAATTCATTTATTCAGTTTTTATGTATCCTAAGGAAGTAGGCATTCCTAATACATACCTACATTAATATTATTTGGATAGTTCTACATCCTCACAGAATTATCAGTAAGGATAAATATGCTATACTGGATAACTACAATAACACTCAATAGAGTTCAGACCTTAGCCAAAGCCCAATTCTTAAAAGTGACAAAAAACAATTCATTCATTCATGCGTTAACAGTATTTTCTACTACAAACCCCGTTTCCATATGAGTTGGGAAATTGTGTTAGATGTAAATATAAACGGAATACAATGATTTGCAAATCATTTTCAACCCATATTCAGTTGAATATCAATCAATCAATCAATCAATGTTTATTTATATAGCCCTAAATCACAAGTGTCTGAAAAACTCACCCCAGTGGGACGTCGATGTGAATGACTATGAGAAACCTTGGAGAGGACCGCATATATGGGTAACCCCCCCCTCTAGGGGAGACAAAATGCAATGGATGTCGAGTGGGTCTGACATAATATTGTGAGAGTCCAGTCCATAGTGGATCCAATATATGCTACAAAGACAACATATTTGATGTTCAAACTGATAAACTTTTTTTTTTTTTGCAAATAATCATTAACTTTAGAATTTGATGCCAGCAACACATAACAAAGAAGTTGGGAAAGGTGGCAAAAAAGACTGATAAAGTTGAGGAATGCTCATCAAACACTTATTCGGAACATCCCACAGGTGAACAGGCAAATTGGGAACAGGTGGGTGCCATGATTGGGTATAAAAGTAGATTCCATGAAATGCTCAGTCATTCACAAACAAGGATGGGGCGAGGGTCACCACTTTGTCAACAAATGCGTGAGCAAATTGTTGAACAGTTTAAGAAAAACCTTTCTCAACCAGCTATTGCAAGGAATTTAGAGATTTCACCATCCACGGTCCGTAATATTATCAGAGGGTTCAGAGAATCTTGAGAAATCACTGCACGTAAGCAGCTAAGCCCGTGACCTTGGATCCCTCAGGCTGTACTCCATCAACTTGCGACATTAGTGTGTAAAGGATATCACCACATGGGCTCAGGAACACTTCAGAAACCCACCGTCAGTAACTACAGTTGGTCGCTACATCTGTAAGTGCAAGTTAAAACTCTCCTATGCAAGGCAAAAACCATGTATCAACAACACCCAGAAACGCTGTCGGCTTCGCTGGGCCTGAGCTCATCTAAGATGGACTGATACAAAGTGGAAAAGTGTTCTGTGGTCTGACGAGTCCACATTTCAAATTTTTTTGGAAACTGTGGACGTCGTGTTCTCCGGACCAAAGAGGAAAAGAACCATCCGGATTGTTATTGGAGCAAAGTTGAAAAGCCAGAATCTCTGATGGTATGGGGGTGTATTAGTGCCCAAGGCGTCGGTAACTTACACATCTGTGAAGGCGCCATTAATGCTGAAAGGTACATACAGGTTTTGGAGCAACATATGCTGCCATCCAAGCAACGTTACCATGGACGCCCCTGCTTATTTCAGCAAGACAATGCCAAGCCACGTGTTACATCAACGGGGCTTCATAGTAAAAGAGTGCGGGTACTAGACTGGCCTGCCTGTAGTCCAGACCTGTCTCCCATTGAAAATGTGTGGCGCATTATGAAGCCTAAAATACCACAACGGAGACCCCCGGACTGTTGAACAACTTAAGCTGTACATCAAGCAAGAATGGGAAAGAATTCCACCTGAGAAGCTTCAAAAATGTGTCTCCTCAGTTTCCAAACGTTTACTGAGTGTCGTTAAAAGGAAAGGCCATGTAACACAGTGGTGAACATGCCCTTTCGCAACTACTTTGGCATGTGTTGCAGCCATGAAATTCTAAGTTAATTATTATTTGCAAAAAAAAAATAAAGTTTATGAGTTTGAACATCAAATATATTGTCTTTGTAGTGCATTCAATTGAATATGGGTTGAAAAGGATTTGCAAATCATTGTATTCTGTTTATATTTACATCTAACACAATTTCCCAACTCATATGGAAACGGGGTTTGTACATGGGTAGGCTGTAGCCTATCCCAGCGGAATGGGTGAGAAGTTGAAAACAACCACCTGGACTGGTCACAAGTCAATCACAAGGCACATTTACACAAAAAGACTGTGTTCTCACCACTGAATAGAAAACGTGGATGATAGTCATTGAATCAAAAAAAGAAATAATAAAAAATATCAACCTTGTAGCCCATTTCAAGCAGTTGGAGCTCAGCCTTTCGAGTCTGTGCTATACCCACACAGAGGGAGAAAAAATTATAGGGAAGGACGTTAAGATATTAGCCAAAAGGCGCACATTTAACTATGAAAATATGAAGAAACTGCTGATGGTGCAATTGACAGATAAGCAGCTCGAAGGGGACACTTTAAAATTCCACTGTCCAAAGTAAATAACTACGAAAATGGTGTGATGAATGGGAATTATTTAGGAAACTATTTTTGCATTTTGAAGTTGTTCCATATTAAATATGTGATACTTACCACGCCTCATACATATATAACATATATATTTTTTTTTTGTTAATATGACTTCTTTAGTTTTTTACTTTTGCCATTGGATATTTAGAAGCTCCTGGGGGGAGCTTTTTGTTTCTTGTTTTTCCATGTTTATGTTATTGCCTGCAGTGTGTGAGTGTATGTTTTTGTGTGTGTGGATGAGAGATTGTTTATGTGTTTGCTTGAATGGTCCAGTTGTTGTGTGCATGTTTGTGTTGTGTGTCTGTGGCCCACAGTCCTTGACCATATGCCCTCTTCTCTTGTTCTGTGATGAAGTCAGTGCCTCACCAGCCATGAACCTCACCGCACGTCACTGAAGCACAGCCACATCACACCGCAGCAGTCCAAAAAATTATTAATGGTGAAGTAATCTAATAAGTCTGACAGTTTGCTTTGGCCCTTTTTTACTAGATTGTGATTTTGACAGGAAATAATTGCCTTTGGCTTAGTAGTTTCACACAATCCATCCTGTGGAAGGAACAACAGCTCAGCCTGGCATCAGCAACCGTCACTCGGAATCGTCCAGGTCGTAAACGAGCACAACTTGTACCAAAAAGAAATGGGGACATGAGGTTATGAAAACTTAAGTCAACACATTTGCTCCAAATCTTTGGATTGTGGACAACGGCCGGAATTAAGCCATCAAACTGTTTTGAAAGTAATCATAATTTGTGGGTAATAAAATACTCCTGTATATACTGGTAGTTTAAATGTAAAAGACTTTGAATCAAATATCATCAAAATATATGATATTTAGCGTAGGATACCGTGGCTCAGATGGTAGAGCTGCCATGTCTGCAACTTGAAAGTTCTAGGTTTGATCCAGTTTCCGCCATCCTCGTCACGCCCGTTGTGTCCTTGGGCTTAACACTTTTCCCAAGTAGTGGTCCAAGAGGACTTAGGTGCAAATTGGCAGACACACCACCGCCAGTCAAACCCAAGGCAGCTGTGGCTACAAATATAGCTTACCACCATAATAGTGTGAATGTGGGTTAAATGAATGATGGGTTCTCAATTCTCTGTGAAGCACTTTGAGTGTCTAGAAAAGTGTTGTATAAATATAATCCATTATTAATTTTTTGTAATCATATAGTCAAATTAAAGATATGACTGCAGGATCAAATAAATATGGGTTACGGCACGCTGCTTGTTTCGTATTGAACTTTGGTATATTCCAAAAATATAGTAAATGTATTAATGATGAGATTGATTATTAGATTGTTACTATTAGAGTTGTAAAAAAAAAATCTGATTAATCACGATTCTTATTTGTAATGATTCTTAATCGATTAATATATATATATATATATATATATATATATATATATATATATATATATATATATATATATATATATATATATATATATATATATATATATATTCTTTTTTTTCAGGGAAACCATATTGTTGATGTAGATGCCATATTTGCTGTACAGATTTAGTTTACAAAAGAGAAGTGTTGGATACTTATCTTGTTGCCTTATTTGTATTTGACTTTATTAAATGTTTGGGAGGCATTTTAT
The DNA here is from genome assembly GCF_033978685.3 of Nerophis lumbriciformis. Classification (NCBI taxonomy): domain Eukaryota; kingdom Metazoa; phylum Chordata; class Actinopteri; order Syngnathiformes; family Syngnathidae; genus Nerophis; species Nerophis lumbriciformis. The sequence continues at coordinate 21,192,097 of NC_084551.2, forward strand.
TAAACAAAACCGATTTTCCTTTAAGTAATGTATAAATTGATCATAACTCTTTATCTATTTTATGGTGAAATGTAGTTAATCATAGAACTGGCACACAATGTTATTAAAAAAACTATAGATTTTGAATCAAGAATTATTTAGAATCGAGAATCAATTCTGAATTGAATCATTACCCCCAAGAATCAAAGTGAATCCAATCGTGTGGTGCCCAAAGATTCACAGCCTTAGTTACTCTGATTTTTTAGTCTCTTACTGGTTGGGTCACAGTGAGGTGTCAGGGTAGTCGCAAGCGGCAGGAGAGATTTCCATTGCTTTTGGCTACACTCTAGTATTCATGTTAGAGCATTGAGCTCGGTGGCAGCAGTGCAGATGTAGATATGGGGTCTCTAGAGAAGCGTTATATAAATATAATGCACTTCACATTGTTGCAAATTTTGCAAAAAAAACAAAAAAAACAAACAAAGCTGACAAGTGACCAATGTTAACAGTTTTAAAACATTTTCAATATTGCTGTGGTATCTTTATAAAAAAATTTACAACCCAGTGAATAATTTGCATTTGTTGACTATGTATTGAGAGTCAGACAATCTGAGCAGTATTGTTTAAATGTTTAATGTCAAACTGACTTCATAAAATTAACATGGAAGTCGGTTCAATATTTTGCCGATGTTGAGTTGAGTTGAGTTTGAGTTTATTCCGAACATGCAAGCATACTTATCATTTTATGCATGTACTTCATTAATAAGGTGATTATATGAATAATGTAAGTCAAACAGATGAATTATAAATATGAAGTTCTCAATAGCAATGAAATACCAAGGGCGGTCACGGAAATGTATGTCCCTCACAGGGATCATGACAGAAAATATTAGAAAAATATATTGACAAATATTGAAATGGTTTTAGCATCTGTAATAATAATAATCTTTAATGCACACAATGTTTTTATGGGACCTTTAGTCAACATCAACTCGAATCGGCTCCAGTTCAATCATAAGACATACTTGCCAACCCTCCCGGATTTTCCGGGAGACTCCCGAAATTCAGCACCTCTCCCGAAAACCAAACAAATTTTCTCCCGAAAATCTCCCCAAATTCAGGCGGAGCTGGAGGCCACGCCCCCTCCAGCTCCATGCGGACCTGAATCCGCTTTCCCACGATATAAACAGTGTGCCTGCCCAAACACATTATAACTGTGGAATGATCGAGGGCGAGTTCTTGGTTTCTTATGTGGGTTTATTGTTAGGCAGTTTCATTAACGTCCTCCCAGCGCGGTAACAACACACAACAACAGCAGTCATGTTTTTGTCTACCGTAAAGCAGTTCGTATGCCGTAAACAGCAATGTTGTGACACTCTTAAACAGGACAATACTGCCATCTATAACATCAATAACATATACGGCTTTTAGAGAGTGCAGTAAACAACTGCCCACACAACAAGGAGACGAAGCAGAAGAACAAGGAAGTTACAGCCATGGCGACGCCCACGACGAGTAAGATGAAGAAATACGCTTTGTTGCACCTTTCCTACCTGAGTCTGGCGATTAGTTGCAAATCTTGATTTATTGATTGCTTGCACACAGCCAATCCAACACAAAACAAACTAGTCCCCGCCCGCACTCACGCTACCGCTCCCTCTCTTCTCTCGCCCACACACTCACTGACGTATATATATATATATATATATGTATATGAAATACTTGACTTGGTGAATTCTATCTGTAAATATACTCCTCCCCTCTTAACCACGCCCCTAACCACGCCCCCGCCCCACCCCCGACCACGCCCACCCACCTCCCGAAATCAAAGGTCTCAAGGTTGGCAAGTATGTCATAAGATAAGTCGTAGAAAATAAATAACTGGGTCCAGTGTTGTGATTTTCTTGGAGTTAGTATAACATATACTATGACAAGTTCATCTCGGGAGAAGATGCTTCACAGCTTTTCATCTGAGGAGAGATAGTGTAACGTGCAGACAGCAGAGCATGACAAAGTCACATTATTTGATCTAAACAAGATTGATGAGAGGCAAATAAATGCAGGAGGAATGTCACAAATGCAAATGACTCAGGGGAAAGCCCATGGATAGTTTCATCCAAGAGAGAAAATTAACTGGAATTTAATGAGGAAAACATTCCCATTCCATGTCAATTATGTCATTTGCCACAGCTTGGTAATTCATTTCATATATCTGTTATTAATTCTTCCATTCATGCTATGCCAAGCTAGCAATGACCAGCTCGGCCTTGCCTGGCAGATGAACTCAAGAACATCCAACTTTCACTCTGCGACAACAACCACGATGATAGCCTCCTTATTGTCTTTGATGTATTCACTTTGACATTTTGGTTTAACATAAATAATTTTAAACCGCTTTAATAGTGTTGGGAAAACCGCAGTCTCACAGAGATGACAGTCAAAGACTGAGGAAAAGAATCTCGACAAAATGTGGGGGAATTTTGTTCTTTAATTCTTAAGATACGAGGATTGTGGTGATGTCCTCAAAACACAAAACTCAGCCATGACTGACAGTACTCTATGAATACCACTCATACAATATTTTACTTTATTAGTCAGTGGTTGCTTGGAATTCCATGTAATAACCACAAAAATGTATGACTGTTGTATTACTTTGTATCCACATTGCTATTTATTGAACTAGATGGCACATATACAACAATGAATGATTATTGAATAAACTGTAGGTTTTCTCATGTGTGTCGAATATTTGGCAATGGTATTTAATTGTCTGGTTTGTCCTTCGCTGGTATCTATTGTTCTTTATATTCCATTTTGGGATGGAATAATTGTCTCATGATGAATTGGACTCAGCAAAGTATGCATATACTTGAATGGACTCCCTGCTACAATTTCACTTTCATGTTGGTTTTAGTTCCAGCTGAACAAAAATGTACAATTAGATGTGCTGTTTGCAACATGTTTGATGACAGCTGCATCAATAAGGCCTTTGGGATCCCAGAAGACTTAGACTACATGGACTGACTTTCCACTTTTTGTTTTTGTTAAGTTTATTTTCTGTAAATAATTTCTATTTAGGAGGTGGAGGAGTTCAAGTACCTCGGAGTCTTGTTCACGAATGAGGGAAGAGTGGATCGTGAGATCGACAGGCGGATCGGTGCGGCGTCTTCAGTAATGCGGACGCTGTATCGATCCGTTGTGGTGAAGAAGGAGCTGAGTCGGAAGGCAAAGCTCTCGATTTCCCGGTCGATCTACGTTCCCATCCTCACCTATGGTCATGAGCTTTGGGTCATGACCGAAAGGACAAGATCACGGGTACAAGCGGCCAAAATTAGTTTTCTCCGCCGGGTGGCGGGGCTCTCCCTTAGAGATAGGGTGAGAAGCTCTGTCATCCAGGGGGAGCTCAAAGGAGAGCCGCTGCTCCTCCACGTCGAGAGGAGCCAGATGAGGTGGTTCGGGCATCTGCTCAGGATGCCACCCGAATGCCTTCCTAGGGAGGTGTTTCGGGCACGTCTGACCGGTAGGAGGCCACGGGGAAGACCCAGGACACGTTGGGAAGACTATGTCTTCCGGCTGGTCTGGGAACGCCTCGTGATCCCCCGGGAGGAGCTGGACGAAGTGGCTGGGGAGAGGGAAGTCTGGGCTTCCCTGCTTAGGCTGCTGCCCCCACGACCCGATCTCGGATAAGCGGAAGAAGATGGATGGATGGATGGATGTTTGCAACTTCCTCAGTAACATTTTTCAATGCAAAAATTCTAACAAGAACACCACCGGCTAGCTTATGTGACTTTTAATGGTTTGACAGAACACATTTTTGTTTGACAATTGTCTGTATTTTTCACAATTACATTGTTTATGTCATAAACATTTTCAACAGCCCGAATAAAATGATTGGTGTTTATAGCGTCACTCACTGGGTCTCGTCAACACGAACGAGCAGGAAGTGCACGCACACCTACAAAAGCAGTCCAAGAGAAGCAACGAACAATTTACAGCTCCAACTTAAAGTGGAGAAATGTTTGTTCACATCATGAACACAACAACAGTAAAGGTGTTTGATAAACGGGCTAAATTATATTTTCTTTTTTTTAAGTGTCTTTGCATACAGTGCAACCTTGATTTATAAATGTAATCGGTTCTTGAACAGGGTTTGTAAATAGAAAATAGGACAAAATGTATATATGACTGTGAAAGGGGCGTGGTCTACGCGTTCCCTGCGGACAGGTGAGTGGATATCTCAGCTGGAATGAGTTATCTAATCACCTGTTCCTTTATTAGCAGCGTCGGAGACCATGAGGGGGACAAGGGGAGTGAGGGGAGTGAGAGGACCGAGAGACGGCGGGAAAGCACAAAGAGAACAACAAACAGAAAGACTGCTGAAAAGCAACAGAGACTTTGTAAAAGAAAAAAAGAATAAAAGACTATTATTGTAAACTCTGCATCAGAGGGGTGTGGCGTCTATCCTGTTGGTCCAAAAGAACTCCGGGGTCAGGAAGACCTTCACAATGACTAATTAGTTCCAGAATCCATCCATTTTCTACCGCTTGTCCTTTTTGTCCTTCGGGCGGAAGGCGGGGTACGACCTGGACAAGTCACTACTTTTCATCGCAGTAGTTTCAGAATGACAAGACTATATTATAGTATTTGTTTTTACACTTTGAACATATTAAAAAGTACTATACAGTACTGTATATCAAACAAACATAACAAGGGGGTGGGAGATCATATATATATATATATATATATATATATATATATATATATATATATATATATATTCTTTTTTTCAGGGAAACCATATTGTTGATGAACAAGGTCATGGTGACACACGCACATATTTTCACTAGTCCTGTGGTGTACTCACAGTTTTAAATCTCAATTCTCCTTAACTTTAAACAGCCGGGTATCTGCAATCATTAGAAAGAAAAAATGTAATCTGCGTTACCTTGTTGGTTAATTGTGTTGTGCAGCAGAAGGGGTAGGGGGGGTTATGTCAACAACGCTATGGATACTTCCTGAATGTTTCAAATCACACATCACTTGTTCATTGCTTTGTTTGGAAGACTACAAAAACCTGTAAAAACGCTAAGAAAAACATTTTAACAGCCAACAAAGTGCCACTGAGCAGAGAAGTTAACGTTAGGCCGAATGAACAGTGAAGCATGGTGTGTACTCACTCTACTGTATCGCTGTATAGATTAAAAAACAATAATATTGAATGATTAATCCAAATTAAAATAATGCTGTGATGAATCCGATCATCAATCATCTGCCAGCACTTTTATAAATATTAGAATTTAAAATATGATGCCACACAACATTTCATAGCTATGGGTATCACGATTCATTGGCAGAACTGTCTACTAAATGTCTACCACATGGGAGATTTATGCTAACAATAACAGTCGTTTGTGGTATGTTTTGATGAAACAGTTCTTCCTTTCTCTTGGAAAAAAAATGGAAATGTGGCATACAAGGTTGCCATCAGACAGTGACCATCTCCAATCTTATCAAAACCGGCAGTACCATGCCGGAGTGTACTTCTCGAAGAGTCCGATTACCACACACTGCGTTACATGTTCATTCATGAAATTCTGTCGAGATTATAACCAGCCTGATTTTAAAGGATGATGAGTGTGTTTACATTGTGAGGATTTTATATTTATTCAATGACTCAGTGAAAGTAACTTTCTAAATCATCTTTTTTGTTGTCATTTTAAAGTTTGATTGTGTTCCAATTATATTTTTGTATGAAAGTGTTATTTTCATTTGCAATGTATCTCCCTGAGAACCAGCCTCACTGTGCAGTGGACATTTGTTTTTGGTGAAACATTTTAGTAAAAACAAAACTGTCCAATGAAGAGGATGCTGGCTCTCAGGTGGATATTACATTGATTGAATATGGGATTGAAGCAAGTTGAAACAGATTCTGCTCTTAGATTAATGTATTGTGCCAGAACTTCTCTCCAGATGATGTCTGGTATTGCGTCCCAGTATTGGTTTAGCCTGAACTTCATTAATGCACAATTACTAGAACGGTTTATTGTGAGCCCTTACAGATTATCAGCGTAATAAAACTGAAGTATTTCAGCTATAATTATTGTGGACATCCAGCAACCTAGAAGCAATTCTGACAGTCGCAGTGGTTTTAGGACGACATAATTAGGTTAGAGGCAGCTCGGAACCAAAAAACTCAACAATGGTGTCACACATTAGCCTCTGATTTGGCATGAAGAGGAGATGTGCGAAAAAGGTAAGTTATAAATGGTAGGACTGTCTATATTAGAGGTAGACCGAATGTGTTTAGCAAGGCACCAACATTACTTAGTGTTTATACACACTTATACTTGTACATTTACCACAGACATTCATTGTCTTGGAATCTGTGAAACCTTTTTTGGGGGCGAGTGTCTCTACACATCAGGAAATCATTTGAACCAATATATCTATTAAAATATTACAAAATAGTGTTCACAAAAAAAAAACTTCAAAGCAACCAGTTCGCCACGGTAAAAGAAGTTGAACTACAAAATCCTGGGGCATGTTAAAAGTCAGCACATCAAGGCATTGTTGATACCGTCAAAAAAATGTTGTACTTGTTTAACATCTTTTCAAAATGTGGCTAAAACAAACATTACTGATGGCAGAACCTGGGAAGAACCTGTCTATTTGAATTTCCTGGTCATACAGTGGTAGCTCAGATTGTGTTACTCAACAGACTGCCGAGTGAGCCGAAATGGGTGGGAATTGAAATAGCGATGTGTACAGTATTTGTTTTCACACTCATTTAAATGATAAAAATTATCTAAGTGTCTCAATTAAACATTGCTTCTATTTTTTTTATTGTACAATAGCAGTAAAGATGAATCATATTGTATCAGCTGTAGATTGTGACGGTGACATCTGTTTTTGGATTTTGAGAGTATGTGACTGGTTAGGTTTTACAATGACCTTACCAGGTTGAGTATGTCAAGTCTAATGTAGATCCATGCAGTACAAATAATCGTAATGAGAATCAACATGCTAGCAGGGCATCTGTCCATCCATCAACTGAGGTAAGTCTAGAGCTTTGCCCTTTTACTCAGCTCTCTTTACCATAATAGACTTGTACACCGATTGCGTCCCTAACTTGAAGCAGAACTTTGCTCTCCATCTGGGAAGTTCAAGCTTCCCGACTGAGAACTATGGCCACGGATTTAAAGGTGTTGAGTCTCATCCCGGTGACCGCATACTCCACCATGATCCATCTCAATAAAAGCTCAAGATCACAGCTAAATGAAACCAACAGAACCGCATAATCCACCATTCCAGTCCATGAATCAAGTTTATGTCCAGTTCTGTACCTATGAACTGGGGAATTTCTGTGATCATACGCAGGACATATGTGATATACAGTGGGAAATAAGTATACCCTCTGTTATGGAAGTTTACGGTTTTTACAAACAGGCTTGCTCCTGGCAAAAACAGTAGTATATACAAACACTTTGTAATAGGGCTGTGAATCTTTGGGTGTCCCACGATTCGATTCAATATCGATTCTTGGGGTCACGATTCGATTCAAAAACAATTTTTCCCCGAGTCAAAACAATACTCTATTCATTCAATACATAGGATTTCAGCAGGATCTACCCCAGTCTGCTGACATGCAAGCAGAGTAGTAGATTTTTGTAAAAAGTTTTTATAATTGTAAAGGACAATGTTTTATCAACTGATTGCAATAATGTAAATTTGTTTCAACTATTAAATGAACCAAAAATATGACTTATTTTATCTTTGTGAAAATATTGGACACAGTGTGTTGTCAAGCTTATGAGATGCAATGCAAGTGTAAGCCACTGTGACACTATTGTTCTTTTTTTTTATTTTTTATAAATGTCTAATGATAATGTCAATGAGGGATTTTTAATCACTGCTATGTTGAAATT